>NW_026596034.1:21837293-21901745 GCF_907164565.1 Psammomys obesus
AAAAAAAAAAAAACAAAAAAAACACAAACTGCTGCACTAGACAACCCATTTCCAAAGGTTCTTTGAGGCACCATCTGTTGCCTAATTTTTTCAATATAAAATTTATCTTGCTGCTTTGAGACATTAAAGAGCTTTGTTTCCCACTGCTAATTGTGTTTGTGCTAGCTCCTTGGGGAGGACGGCCAGTAAGCACTGTTGGTAATGCGATATGATTCATGTGGTTATGCCATGTTAAGGGTCATGCCTACAGTACAGCTTCTACCAGCTCAGTTGTTCTAACAGTGCTTTTGAATAAGCAGGGAGCTTCCACTGCCTTAGATTCTTGTCCTGTTCTCCCTAGCGCATAATCTTTGATGCTCTTCTCACAGTAAGCAACTCAGGCTACATCTTTAGCCCCCCTGTTCCTTCTCCTCCCATTGTCCTTGTTGATCTAACCCATTTTCACATTTTTATTTATGAAATAAGTAGATGTTTTGTTTTCATTTCTTAAAAATATTAGCCTAGCTTGGCAGCTGTGTCAGTTAGTGTCTCTCATAACAGATATGTTCCTCATATCTGTTAACTAACTTGAATCATCTCAATCTAACTTTCCAGCCCCTCTAGCTAAATGTCCCCCCAGAGCAAACAAAGCCTACACAGCTCCTTGCATTTCACGGGAATCATCCCAACGCTGCTATTATCCTGGCTCAGAATCACATGGGTGTTGTTTTAGTTTTCTTTCTATTGCTGTGATAAATACTGCAACCAAAAGCAACTTGGGGAGGAAAGGATTTATTTGCTTTGCAGTTCCCAATCACAGTCTACTATTGGGGAGAGCCAAAGCAGGAACTCGGCTCAACAGGGCAGAGACCTGTAATCAGGTACTGGAGCAAAGACCACGGGAACACTGCTGTCTTGTTCCCCGTGGCTTGCCTTGTTTGTTTGTTTGTTTTTGCTTTTTAAATACAATCTAAGACCATCTTCCCAGAGGTAACAATGCCACAATGGGCTGGGCCCTCCCATATCAATCATTAGTCAAGAAAATGTCCCACAGACTGGCTTTCAGACTAGTCTGATGGAGACATTTTCTTGGTTGAAGTTCTCTCTACCCTTATGGCTCTAGCTTGCATAAAGTTGACAAAAAACAAACAACAAAACCTAACCAGCCCCAGGATTTGCTGCTGCTGCCCCTCTAAGTTCATATTCTTCAGTGTGATCCTGAGCCCTCCTTCCCATGTCTTCAACAGTCCCTGCTTAATAGTTACCAAGTACAAATTCTGGCTCAGGTACTGTCTGTGATCTCATCTAATCCTCACAACCTTGAACTTAGTTTGATGGATGGGGAAATTGAAACCCAGAGAAGTAAATAGCCTTCCCTACTTATACCTACTTGTACAATAACTGGCAGAATTTGGATGCCAAGTGTGGTCTATATATCATCAAAGTTCTTCCTGTGGCTTTTTTTCATTCATTTTGTACTTTGATGCCAGATTAATTCTCTTAAAACACAGCTGAGATAATTAATTTTACACTCCTACTGAAAGATTTGATGGCTCCCACCCAACTACTACATTAATTTCAAACTCCTTAACACGGTATACAAAGTTCCCCAGGACCTGGGACTTAACTTTTTCTCAGTCTACCCTGAAATCTTATCTCCTGTTTCTTCACTACATTGTGCAATTCTCCAATGAAACTAGATCATGTCCAGTTCTTTCTCTGTCTCTCCTCTGCAAACTAACGTTATTTCTTTGAAAAGCTATCATCAAACTTATTTTATGACCCAACTCAAAGTCTTTTCATTTAGTAAAACCTTTTAAATTAATTAAAAAAAAAAGAATTTTTGATTTTTTTAAAATCAAATGCCTCTTTTGTATGTGTGTATATATGTATGTAGGTACATGTGCACATGTGTGTAGAGACCAGAAGTTGATGGGTCTTTCTCAGTAATTCTCTACCTATTTTTTTCATTTTGCATGTTGAGTATTGTACATGAATGTATGTACATGTGTTTGTATGTATGTGGGTGCACATGTTTGGGCAGGAGCATAAAAATAAGCCAAAGGTTGATGTCATGTGTTGTCTTTGATCACTTTCCATCTTGTTTATTAATTAGATAGGGTATCTCACCTGAACCCAGAACTTGCCAATTCAGCTAGCAAACTTGCCCCATTAGGATCACAGGCAAGCTGCTGTGCCCACCCAATACTTATATGTAGGTGCTAGGAATCCAAATTCTCTTCCTAATGGCAAGTGCTTTAACCACTGAGCCATCCATCTCCTAGCCCTTTCATCTTTTTCTTTCTTCTCTTTCTTTCTTCTTCTTCATTTTTGGAATGGTCAGGGTGTTTTGCTGGATCTGGAGCTCACCGATTCAGTTAAGCTGGCTCTCTATGTAGAGCATATTGGCCTTAAATCAGGTCTTCCTGCCTCAGCATCTTGAGTGCTGGGACTAAAATCATGTTCCATAGCTTGTGGCACACGTTTTTAACTCCAGTACTTGATCAACAGATGCAGGGGGATCTTTGTGAGTTCAAGGCTGGCCTGACCTACAGTGTCAGTTCCAGGACAGCCAGAGCCACATAGTGAGGCCCTGTCTCAAAAGAAAAGAAAAAGTATGTGCCATATGCCTAGTTTTTCTGTGACATTTCGTGGGTTGTTTGCTCATTTCTTCTTAATGCTGAATAAGTCCACTGACTAGTAATTTACTTAGTACTCAAATTCCGAAGGACATATTTATTGCATCTAAATTTTGAATTTATAATGAAAAAAGCCGCTATGAATATCCTCATACAGATTTTGCTTTGTTTTGAGACAGGTTCCTTCTTTTTGTTTTTGTTTATTTCCTTGTTTGTTTTGTTTTGGAAACAAGATTTCTCTGTGTAACCCTGGCTGTCCTGGAACTCATTCTGTAGACCAGGCTGGCCTCGAACTCAGGAATCTGCCTGCCTCTGCCTCCTGAGTGCTGAATAAAGGTGTGTGGCACCATACTCAGCCTTCCTTGTACAGATTTTTATACAAACATAAGTCTTCAGTTATTTGAGTGATTGCCAAGTAAATCATTGGGATTATACAACAAGAGCTTTATAGCCAACAGTGGAATTGTCTGGAAGCCTGGAAGGGCCTAAAAGGCCTCTGATTGGCATGAACAGCATTAGTGAAAGTGTGGTTGGATAGAATCTGATCGGATTATAGAGAACAATGGATACCTTATTGTGTGCTAGGTGGGTGATGCCATGAATCCCAGCACTCAGGAGACAGAAATGGAGGCTCTCTGTAAGTTGAAGGCCAACCTGTTCTACATGATTTCCAGACCAGCCAGAGCTGCATAGTGAGACCCTGTCTTAAAAGGCAGAGGATATGGGTATACATTTATAGAACACTTGGATTTGGAATTGAGAGGGACTCTAGCCAATTTCTTTTTGCCTTTAAATAAGATCACAATTAAAATATGTAATGAATATATATTATTTAAAAATAAGCAAAGAAAAATTGGTCATCAAAATTCACCACATAGGCAGGAGAGATAGCTCAGTAAATAAAGTACTTGCTAGACAGGCATGTGGATGCAGTTAGGATCCCTAGAACTCACATAAAAAGCCAAGAGTAGTGACATGTTTGTAATCCTAGTGTTGGGGAAGTGGAGACAGGAGAGACTCTGCCCAAAAACCTAAGTTGGAGAATAGTGAACAAAGACACTAAGCATTGGCCTCTGGCCTACACACATGTACACACACAAACACATACACACATAGACACACACAGTAGGGGCATTTTTGAAAAGTGGCTCATTCCTATAGCTAGCAGAACACAGCAAGGTCTCCTTTGTTATTACATAGCTATTTATTCTCTGTGTGTGTGCATGTTTGCACTCGTGTCACAATGTGGTGGTCAGATGACAACTTGAAGGTGATGGTGCTCTCCTTCAACCATGTGGGTCCCAAGAATTAACTCAGGAGGTCAGGCTTGGCAGCCATCTCACAAGTTCCAAGGTCTCTTTTATAACGCATTAAAATATATCCCATTTAAACTTGTTCATTCTCATCATCTCAATTTAGCCATGACAGTGTTTTACCTAGATAAAAGTCTGCAGTCAAAATACTGGCTTAAATAAGACAAGTTTATTTCTCTCAGATATAGAAAGAGCCTGTCAAGGCTATTGTAGGATGAAGGAATTTTAAGAGTGAAACGATAAATGTGCAGATAACTAGCAATCTCTGCTACAGGGCAAAGGAGAGCAATTAAGCTCGGTGTGTCTGCTGGGCAGAACTTGTGTTAGGCTAGTAAGGAAATGGCATAGTAACGTTAAATCTTCTTATGCTCCCATTTCAGAATGATCCATCACAGTTCATCAGGTCATAAGTCAGGCTGAGACAAGAACACCGCTATGACAGAGACAGAGAAGTGGGAAGGAAGCGATGGTGCTCCAATGCTGATGGGGGGGCTGGGAAAGGTTTTACTAGATGGAGGTGCTTAAGCAGGGAGCTCAGTTTCGTAGTTGGGAAGAAAGAGTTGTCAAAGTAGAGAGGAAAGAAGCTGCAAACCCACATCTGAGAAGTAAGGAGACGTGTCAGCAGCAGTGAGATCAGCAAATATAGCTGTGGCAGATAAGGGCACTGACTTTGCTTGTGACTGGCACAAAGACCAAGTCACAAAAAGAGCCTCTTTACTAGTAACTGTGTTCATTATTAACCTCATGTGAAGGTGGGTAGCAATTTGTTTTAAAGAAGAGGCATGATTAGAAATATCTCTTAGAGAGAAACTCAAGCTACATTCAGTCAAAAGAGGATCCATCTGAATAGAGCGATAATAGTGGGACTTACGGATGAGGAAATACAGTCTGAAAAGTCCTCAGTGATGAAGGGAAACCTGGAAACAAACACTGAGGGGTTTTGCCTGTAATATTTTGTTATAGAAGTTAAATTTAAAAAAAAATAAAAATAAAGAATAAATAAATAAATAAGAAGTTAATTTTTAAAAGAATTGAATTTGAGTAAAATATTCAAGAGCTATTGAAGAGAGAAACGTACAAGGATACTGAACTTACAGTGCATGGCAGTCTATTATGGTGGGAAAACACTAATTTTCTTTAATGATTGTCATTTAATGTGAATGTTATCGCATATTTTTTAAATTGGAGATTAAGTTTTTATTAGAGCTTAGCAAATCGAAGAAAGTGGCCCAGTTTATTTATTTTAGGGACTAAAGGCACACAAGTATCTTCTTTTTTTTTAAAAGATTTATTTATTTATCTGTTTGTCTGTTTCTTATTGGTTTTTCAAGGCAGGGTTTCTCCGTGTAGTCATGGCTGTCCTGGAGCTCACTCTGTAGACCAGGCTGGCCTCGAACTTACAGAGATCCACCTGCCTCTGCCTTCCTGAGAGCTGGTATTAAAGATGCATGCCACCACAATCCAGCTGTTTATGTGTATCACATGGGTCAGTAACCATAGAAGCCAGAAGATGGCATCAGATCCCCCTGAAGCTGTAGTTACAGATGGTTACAAACCTTTTATATGGGTGCTAGAAACTGAACCCAGGTCCTCTACAAGAGCAGTAAGTGCTGTTAAATTCTGAACCATCTCTCCAGATCCCCTCAAGTTATTTCTGCTTTTGGTTTTGTTTTTTTTAAAATTTGGAACTGAATAAGATGCTTATTACAGTTTCACAGTGAGAGGAAGAGGACAAATGTTTGAGGAGAAAGAACACCTGCTCTGGAATAAGACTTGCTCTTCAAAATGTCTCTACCAACTGTTGAGTCTAGGAGCTTTGGGCTATAATGTGCTGTGCCAATAAGGTGTATGCACTAAGTTCTGGATCGATATGATGACCTTTTTGGTGGGCAGGGGACTATCAGGTTGCAGAAGGAGGGGAGAACTGACCCAAACCAGAAATGGATCAGGTCAGAATGTCTCTCTCTTGCCTGGCTGGGTCAACGGAACATCAGTAGCTGAGTGGTTATCTGTATCTAATATGGACCT
This sequence comes from Psammomys obesus, assembly GCF_907164565.1. NCBI lineage: Eukaryota > Metazoa > Chordata > Mammalia > Rodentia > Muridae > Psammomys > Psammomys obesus. Next base: position 21,843,253 of record NW_026596034.1, read on the forward strand.
TAAAGAACAAACAGCTGAAGTGCCATTCCATAGCTGGGCAGCAAGCCCTTTACCATTGGGGATCAGGGCAGTGCATTTCTATTCCATCTATGGATTGTAGGGTCTTCAGCCAAACATGTGAAGCACACCTCCCTCCTCAGCTGTGATCACTGGCAGTGGAAGTAGTCATCTATTAGTTCTTTGTCCCCATATCAGCATGGTCCTGTTACCTTTCGATGGGGTATAAAAGTGGGCTGGACAATAATGTTACAACTGTACTTGTTTTTGGGGATTAAGTATTCAACTTATTTTCTATCTGAAGAAAAAGTAAGTATGAGATAAAAATATCTAATAATGCAAACTGTTACCTTTTCCTAATTTTTCCTGATGTGACAATTATAAAATTTAGCCATAAGCGTGTCAGACTAAATTATCAAAGTTTTTTTAGCAGGACAGGCAAGGTGGCTCAGCAGATAAAGAAGACACAGGATGACCCAAGTTTCATCCCTGGGACCCATTTGGTGGAAGAAAGAGCCAACTTCCTCCAAATTGTTCTTGACCTCCATATGTATGCTCTGGCATGCATGCCTCCACACACATAATAAGTAAAACATTATGAAAATTTAAAAGTAAGAGCAGTTGGGCATGGAAACACATGTGCACTTGTAATTGTAGTACTTTAGTGGCTAAGGCCAGAGGACCATTAGGCTACCTTGAGCTACATAGCAAAACCCTATCTAGAAAGTAGTGAGAGAACCCACAATATGAGGGAGGAAGTCTGGAACTCATATATCTGACAAGGGTCTAGCATCCATTTTATACAGAGAACCCTTACAGCTCAATAGCATAAAGATGATCAACTTGGCATTGGCTCACACGTTTAATGACCTGAATTGGGTCCTCAGAACCCATGGAAAAAAAGATGTGGAAACACACATCTGGAATTCCAGCATGAGAGGTGAAGACAGGGTAATCACATGGAAGTTTGAGGGTTGTACGCACAGCACAGCGACATAAAGGAGACCCTGCCTCTCGACAACCGAAAGGAGAACCAGCTCCTCAAAGCTGCCCTTTGACCACCACATGCTCATCTTGGCACCCACAATCAATACACTGTTTCTCAAAAGATGAGCGCCTTGATGAAAATGTGGGCAAATGATTTAAATAGATACTTCTCTGAGACTTAAGCACCCTCCCTAAAATGCTCCTTAGTGTTTAGCTTCTTTAGGTCTGTAGATGGCTGTCCTATATTATATGGCTAATAGCCACTTACTAGTGAGTATATGCCATATGTGTCTTTCTGCTTCTGGGTACCTCACTCAGGATGATCTTTTCTAGTTCCCACCATTTGTCTGCAAACTTCATGATTTCCTTGTTTTTAATTGCTGAGTAATATTCCATTGTGTAGATGTACCACAATTTCTGTATCTATTCTTCTATTGAAGGACATCTAGGTTGTTTCCAGATTCTGGCTATTACAAATAAATCTGCTATGAACATAGTTGAGCAAATGGCAAACAGGACAGACATCAGAAGCAGAGGAAGAGAGGAAACAGGATAGGAGTCTACTATAGAGGGTCCTCTAAAAGGATTCACCCAACAGGGGCTCAAAGCAGATGAGACTCAGGACCAAACTTTGGGCAGAGTGCAGGGAGTCTTATGGAGGAAGAGAGGGGTGATTAGAGGGAAATGGAGTTGACAGGAGCCCCACAAGGAGACCAACAAAACTAAAAGATCTGGGCCCAGGGGGTCCTGCAGAGACTATGCCCCAACTGTGGAGAGGACCTACACCCTCTGCTCACTTGTGGACAATTGGCAGCTCAGTCTCCATGTGGATTTCTGTGTGATCAGGTCAGGGGCTGCCTCTATCATGAACTCAGTTGACCGTTCTCTGATCACTGGCCCCTGATGATGCAGCCTTGCCAAGCCACAGAGGAAGAGGATCCAGGCAGTCCTGTTGAGACTTAACAAGCTATGGGCAGATGGCAATAGTGGAGAACTCCCCCTTTCAGTGGACTAGGGGAGGGGAATGAGGGGAAGAGGGAGGGAGAGCGGGACTGGGGAAGTTGATGGAGGGGGCTTTATTTGGGATATATAATGAATAAATTGTGAAGAAAAAATTAAAAATGGAAAAAATAAATAGATGCTTCTCAAAAAATATGCATCTGACCAACAAACACATGAAATATTCAACACCACTAACCATCAGGGAAATGCAAATAGTAACTACTTCATACACATTAGGATTACAAGAGTCAAAAGGACAGATAAGTAAAAGCAAGAATGCGGAAAATTTTGATCCTTCATACATTGCTAATAGGAGAGGGAAAAAATGTACATCTTTGGAAAGTAGTTTAGCAATTCCTCAAGTTAAACAGAGTTACCAGAAATTGTACTCTACTTGTTTCCTGAGAGAAATAGAAACATGTGTCTAGGCAGACACTCACATAGTAATAAAAGCAGCATTATTCATAATGGGCCAAAAAGCTTATTGATTTATGAATGTTAAAGCAAAGTATTGTATATCCACGTAAGAAATAGTGGAAGGAAGGAATTGATGAGATATGCTACAGACTATATCTTCAACTCATCATGCTAAAGGAAGGCCACATTTGTATGATTCCATTTATATGAAATACTTAGAAGAGGTAAGCTTATACAGACTGAAAGTGTATTGATGGTTTTGAGGAGATGGAAAGGGGAAAATTGGCCACAACAACTATGGGGTTTCTTTTTAGAGTAATGAAATATTCTGGAGTGAGATCATGGTGATAGTTGCTTAACTTTGTGAATATACTAAGAATCAATGAGTGCTTTTATGTAAAATGATGAAAGCAATGGTATAGTAATTACATTTCAATTAAAATAAAACTCACCTCTCACTCACCCCAAGAAGAGCGATTCTGTGCAATGTGATGACTGATTGAGATTTCAGTGTGCATAAGTTCTGTTTTGAGGGATTAGTTGAAGGGGAAATGCCAGTGCCCAGACTGGAGAGTTGCCAGAAGGAAAAGCCTTGGAAGTGAAGGTAGGAGGTTTGACTTAGAAAATACTGCTTGTGTATATTTGTGCTTTTATGGGGAACTATCTTTAGGAATTTTAGGGCTGGACATAAAAAGAGATCAGAGCCCTGTGGTAGTGGCACATGCCTTTAGTCCCAGCACTCTAGAGGACTAAAAAGGCAGGTGAATCTCTGGGTTCAAGGACAGGACTACACAGAGAAACCCTGTCTGTAGACGAGAGAGAAGAGGAAATCAGAATAAACCAGGTATCATGGTGTACTCCTGCAATCCTGAAACCTAGAAGGATCAGAAGTTCAAGGTCATCTCCAGATACATAATGAGCTGGAGACTAGCCTGGGCTACATGCTAGCCTATCTTTAAGGCCAACCGAGAGTGACAGAGACTAGAGTTAAGATATTTTGATTTTAGATCATTTAGAGTCCAATTATCTTTAAGCCCAGAAGGTAAGCTAGTATCTGGCAAAGAGCTCAGATTATGGAGGATTTGCTTAAATAGAAAATGAGGTTGAAGGAAAGCAAAAGAACCCGTGAGTCTGGAACCCAGTGTTAAGTGCTGCAGCAGAAAGACTCATCTTCTGCAGGGTGAGAGGAGCCTGAACCCAAAAAGATTACTTTTCTCCAATGCTCAGGTTGCAACCACCAGTCTCTGCTTTGCTGTGTTTTGTCCACAGTGCCACAGTGAAAGCTACCAGAGAACACAAAGTTTGAGAGTTATTTTCAGAAAGGTAATTTTTACCAAACTCAGTGATAGAAGAGTTATCTTGTATTTACAGATAACATTTCAAACTCAGAAGACAATTCAGAGCCCCAAATGGACTTTTAGGGCTGCTGTCATTCTGTGTTTTCATTCCCACTGGCTCTTGATAGTTTTCTACTTCCAGAAAACTTGTAGAAGAACGCATTGCTTGAAGAAGGCCTAAAATTTTGAAACTGTCTTGATTCTTGCACAATCTGGCTAAAAAGAATTTCCCTAAACCAATACAAAGTACTCATTCTCAAAAATTCCTCCAGAAGATGGAGGCCACTCTAGAACTTATAAAGGCCGTGCTTGGAAGCCTCTTGATCCATCCTTTCCCATACTGGAATCACAGCTGTGTGCTACCTAGTTCAGACTGGATCTTCCAGAGTGCCTACAACTAGACATTTTATACTTTCTTTTTATTTTAATTATTTCTCTAATCATATGCAAGAAATGCCGGGAGACCTAAGAATTTAATATTCTTTATGAAACAGGTTCTGATTAGATGTTCTCTTCTTACACATAAGGAAATCAAGGCAGAAAGAGCCAGGCTTGAAATGATGATCAGTACTGTCTGATTAGACCCCTGGAGATACTTATAGATCCAGAGTCTGTTCTCAGCATCTGCTATGGAAAGAGGCTGTCCAGCTGATGTCAGACTTCATTATTTACTCAATAGGAAGTATGCAAAATACTATTTGCCTTCTGAATGTCTATAGAGCACTTCAGAACTCATGAGACCGTTTCATATCCACGATCTTGTTTTTGCCTCCCTTCAACGTTGAAAGACAGGTAGTAGAAGTTTCATCATCACTGTTGAACTAACCAAGTGAGAGAATTCAGAGCTGAAGCAATTTGCCCAAGTTCATATGGTTTCTGAGCAGTGACAGCATGAAGTAACCCCCAGTCAGGTGACTTATCTTTCTATGAGACATACTGCCTTTGAACTCTGTCAGAACTTCATTGTATTCCTTTCCTTTTGATATAGACTCAAACAAAGGATTCTTTATTCCCTTCCATAACCGAGAAATAAAGGATTCCCTAAGCAGAACTTCTGCAACCCAAGGCAGTGCCACACCAGCTCAGAAAATAGATGTTTTTCCACTGGGGACACAGGTAAGATGTTCACTCTCCTGCTGATCTACTAACTAGCCAATCTCTAATGCTAATAATGTAGTCTTGTCTTTATATATGTAACCTTAGCACATTGAATGCGAGGTACTGGGCCTCAAACAGGGACGCCTCTGTTAACAGTTCAGAGCTGGTTATAAAATTCCTTCTCTTTACCAAATGCCTCCATCTCTAGCTCTCTGACCTCTCACATTTTCCCTCTCCCTTTTAATTACAAAGTCTTACATATCCAGGTGACTTTTCCCGAAAGCTGCCTCTTTTTTGCCTCTTTTTTTGTAACAGAAGAATATGGGTAATGTGTCACAGGTGTGGCAGACAATGAGAACTTAGAAATAATGCAAGATTTAGGAAAAATAACAAGTAAGTTTTCAGAGGAAAAATGGTAGCAGAAGTCATGTAACCATTTTGTTAAAGTCATCACGTGTGAGCAAATATGACCTAAAACGGAGCTGATGGCTTCTCCCTTGTCTTTTTCTTTGATAATTTTGTAAGCAACAGAACTGAAGAAAACAGTCAGCCAGAGGGAGGATTAATGGAGATGTGAACAATCAGTTCACATCTGCTTTAGTGAAGAGATAGTAAGGGTTTCCCACTATGTGTGGGTGATGTAAGCCTTCTGATTTTAAGATGGGTTAGCATTTGTTTTTCTTTGTTTGTTTTTTTCTGGAGAGCCTACTCGGGTGCTGGGAAACTATCTCTGTTACCATTTCTTCTTTTAATCTTGCTATTTATTTAAGAAAACAGAGACACTGTCTATTCCAATTTACAGTTAAATAGTACTTCTCAATTAAAAAAAAAAAAAAAGACCTTCTCTACAATTAATTCCTGAAGTGAGAGGGTGAGAGGGGGGAAAAAGAATTGAATACTTTACTATAATCTTTAAGTTTAGCATAGAGAAGTACATTTTTTTCTAGCTTCCTAAATTGTATATGTGGGTACCAGCGTAAGCTGAAATAGAACCCAAGGCCTTGGGCTAGCACCGTACACAGATGTACAGCCCTAGCCAAGACACGGAATATTTTAAGATTTTTTTTTAATGCCTATTACACGGCTTTCTTTTTGTTTCAGTTCTTGCCTAGTTATGCCTCAGATTAACTCACGGCTTCTTCAAACTCCAGCAATTGCTTGGCACAATGGGCACCCACCCGTAATCCCCGTACGTGGGAGGCAGAAGCAAGATTGTACCGAGTTTAAGGACATCCTGATTATACATGAGCTTCAGGCCAGCCAGGCTACACTGCAAGATCCTGTCTCAGGAGAAAAAGAAAAAAAAAAAAAATCTTGTTAGTTCGTGTAGCTGGTACTCAGCTTTATCAGGAAATGAAATAAACAGAAAAGTCCTTTAACTGGATAAGATAAAACTGGAAAAAATGATCTGGGCTGGGGAGATGGTGGAGTGGGCACAGTGTGTGCTGCACAGGATGAGGACCTGGATTTGGAGTCCCGTGTAAAAGCCATGCACCCCGGTGCTGGCGGGACAAAGTGGGGCAGGTGGCTCCCAGGGGCGGGGCTCACCGGCCAGCCAGACTAATCAAACAGATTAGCTACAATTAGAGGCCGTGAGTCAAAAAATAAGGTGCCGAGCAGTAGAGGAAGACAGCCCACATCAACCTCTCATCGCTAGCTCACATGCGCATCCCCACACCCCCTCTCACCTCTCACCCCTCACGAACAAAGAAAAAAAAGGAAGAAGAAGAAACGACCCTATCTAATTTGTTTGCAGGCAAAATGCAGTATTTCAGTGTTAGGTACGTCTCATACCTTCTAAGGATAGTGTTTTCAAGGAGTCTCCTTCCCCGCTCTGAGCAACTCTGGAACCTCCCTCGGTTGTGACCATTTTAAAATGGGCTCAATCCTGGACCCCTGCGGGAAGGTGTTTCCCTCCTTCTAAGGTTGGAAGTCGTTAGGTACCGCAAAGTACCCTGAACTCCCAGTCCCGCGAGCTTATGTCTGAACACTCACAGATGCCTTCCTTCCTAAAATTTCAAACTTTTTTTAGATGCAAGAAACAAGAAGGGAGACAAGCGACCCCCACCAGGAAGGCGGTAAATATTTTGTTCACTGGATGGGATGAGGTTGGGGAGATGATGATGCCAAAGCGCTGCATCTTCTGGTCAGCTGACCCTTCTGTTTTCCCCAGTGACTTTCCCAGAAGCTTACTGATCCTCGAGGCTCTTCTGCTGGAAGACTGAATGTTTACTGCCTCACTGTTTCCCTTTCTTACTGTTCTTGCCTTTCTTCAGATTTGTTATTTTTCTGTTTCTCTCTCTCTACCAGATTTAAGTTATACCGTTTGTGTACTTTTAGCATTATCCCCCAAATGACAGTATGTTTTTAGCTTATACAATTTAAAAATGGTCAATATCTTAATTTTTTTCTTCTTTTAAATTTTCCTTGAGGTAATTTAAAGACCATAAAGGACTTTTTTCCTTTTAGTTTCCCACCCTCCGCCAGACCTGTTTTCATGAATTGAGCCTGCGGCTTCACATGTGCTGCTCAAGCACTCCCCCCAGGACAGTTCCTATGGGTTGCCATTCAACTTTCTAAACCCCACAAGATTTTTAAAAGACAATTTTCATTTAAATTTATCTTTATTTGTATTTCTTTCTTTAGCCCACGCTTCCCATCCCTTCTGAGATCCTTTCCACCAGCTTATAAATACATCCTTTCAAGTAGGCCTGTTGGTGATGAACTCTGTTTTGTTTGTTTGTTTAATGCTTCCTTTTCATCACCATTCTTAAAAGGGATTTTTTCATGAGTTTAGGGTTCTAAATTGGCGGATGCTTCTTTTCAGAACATTGCCGCTATGCCAGTGTCTCATTTCTTTTCTGGTTGCTTTTGAGAGGTTAGCTGGGGATTAATTACTTTTTCTTCCCCATGGCTGCTTTTAGGGCATTGTCTTTGGTTTTATGCAGTTTCACTGTGATTTCCATATTTTCCCATTTGATGTTTATTATGCTTCTCAAATTCATGAACTATATCCCATTAGTTCTGAAAAACATAACTGGTTTATGCACTATTCTTTGTCTCTTTTTCTTCTGGAACTCTTAATCAAATAAATCTATCAGAGAGTTTCAGTTTCTCTCTCTCTCTAAGTGGCTTCCGGACAGGATCTCACTATGTAGCTCTGGCTGTCCTGGAACTCACTTTGTACATCAGGCTGGCTTCCAACATTGTCCTCTCTCTGCCTCCCAAGTGCTGGAGACTAAAAGTGTGCACCACTATGTTCAGTTTCTTTGTCTCATTTTTAAATAATTTTTAATCTTTTTTTGTTTGTTTGATCAACATTGTGGATAATCCTTTTGGCCCACTTTTCTTTTTTTAGTTTTTGTATGTTTGTTTTTTGTTTGTTTTGTTTTGTTTGAGGACAGGGTTTCTCTGTGTAGCCCTGGCTGTCCTGGAACTCTGTAGACCAGGCTGACCTCAAACTCAGAGATCTGCCTTGCTCTGCCTCCTGAGTGCTGGGATTAAAGACATGCACTACCACTACCCAGAAAGTTCACATTTCATTTTAGTAATATATTCTTTAGCTATGTCTCACTCAATATTAAATCTGTGTGCTAAATTCTTAATTTCAATTTTTTCTTCTCTGTTTTATATGTTTGATTTGGTCTGGGTCATTTTTTTCTAAATAATATGTAGGCTTGTTTTATATTTCCATAAACAGAATAAACGTAGGTGACTTATAGCTATCTGGCATATATTTATAATACCAGATCTTTGTAGGTCTATATGATTTTTTTACTGGTTTTCATTCATGTTAATACTTTGGTTTTTGTTTGTTTTGGGTATTTTTGTGCTCTTATATTTGAATGGTTATTTGAACAATGTTTATTAGTCTTACATGTGTTTGTCTTTTCCAGAATAAATCTCCATTTGCTTCTGCCAAGTTCCTAGAATACTATCAGTCTGGGACTGCTTTAATCCCAGAACAAGTCATTATCAGAGATGGCTTATTTCCAGGTTATCTTTGTCTTTAACACTGTGTCCTGCCCACATTTTTTTTTTCTTACAGCATGTGTGTGCTATGAAATGCAGTTGTCATAGCTCTTCTTACTTCTGTCCCTATCACCCTAAAATAACTTTGGGCAAAAGTAATTTTACATACTAATATACCTTTCAAGGGTGTTTTGTTTCCCAATTTGGGCCTAGAAATTTCTCACTATCTTCTTAGCTCTTTGCTGGATTTGTACCATCCAATAATTTTACATGTTTCCAACATGAAGATGGTTTGAAGTATCTAATTTGTTATTACTTAAAAAAAAACCCAATTCTTTATGCCTAAGTTATTCTTGTTACCTAAATAAAGAAATTGTTCTATGGCCTTTGCCATGCTATATATGTTGACACTGGGTAAAGCAATGCTGCTTTCTAGGTTTTTCTGAACATCCAGGTTACAAGAGTTAATGTGACAAATTCAGAAATAACATTCTATTCCTAAGGTAGCCCTTCAGGCATAATAAAGTTCTGAGCAGCTCAGAGCCTGATCCTCTGTCTGCTGTCTGCTAACCCATGAGATGTATTGGATAGCAAATAGAGCTGGCTGAGAGAAATGCTTTAGAATTCAGTCAGCACCTAGGCCAGGGATTTTCATACATCTTGCATTCCCTGCTGTTAAAATGGCTTTAGGTATCAGTTCCCACTGAGTGAACTAGAATCTCTGGGTGGAGCTAAAGAGTGAACAAAGGCCAGGAGTCTATGAAATCATAGGCTAACTATTGTCTGTAATCTGAATACATAAAGCCACAAGTATTGTCACACAGTGGTACACAACTTTTTATATGAGATTACTGTCTAGAAGCCAGGCATGATACTACATATCTGTAATCCCAGCACTTGGGAAATGGAGGATGCAGGAGGGTTGTGAATTCCAGGCCAGCCCAGGCTACATAGACAAACCTTGTCTCAAAAGACGAAAGCATAAACAGTACATAGAAAGCTTTGAAATCACAATGTAAAAGAACCTTCTTTGGGTATTCTATTAACATGAAGTCTGTCTCCAGAATGGGACAGTTCTTTATTGTTTCCAGCGTGTCCTGTGTATCTTGTCATCATCCTTGTGAAAGTCCTTTCGTCATCATGCTATTATTTATTAGAAACTGGAAACCTCTCTCTAACACCCTATCCTGGCTTAGTGAACAGAGGTACCTGGTTTGGTCAAGATGAATTCTCATCACTTTTTGTTTTGTTTTCCCTTGGTGAGGATTAGAATTCAGACACTACTCGCCTCGTCAGTCCACAGTCCGATCTCCAGAGAAGATGACTAGAGATGGATACCGAATATCTTTTTTAGACACCAAGTCTTCAGGTTCCTCTCCAGAAAAAAGCTTGATACCAAAACCTGATGCGTATCCATGTACCCATGACGTCGGGTTGAGTAAATGCCTGGATGTGGGGGATTCTACCCAGATCCTTCCCTGTCAATTACCTCCTGATGTTTGCCTGGACCAATATGATAATCATTATTCTCAAACTCTTCTCCTGCATGGGAGTCTTGTCAAAAGGCCTCAAAAAAACAAGAGCTACCGAGACTATAGCATAAAGCCTTCACATGATGTAAAGGCAACCTCATCCCATCCCTGTGGAGACTTACTAACATCTCTGTCCAACCCCGACTCCAGCACAGAAAGGCTTCTGAAGCTTAGTTCAGGTAATAGCTTCCTGTCAGTTTGCAAGTCTTCCTAGACTCGTTAACTTTGGAACTATCATTTCTCGAATTGCATTCATATTTCTTAAATTGTATGTTGGGGTCATTTGTGGTTCATGAGCTTCTAGAAATCTGGAGGGTATAAGTGCAACCTGATGGACAAGTTAGAGAAAAAACATAGAAATGTGAGGCTCACAGCTGCATGTTATTGTTAAGCAACATCCCAATCTATTCCCAGCTTCATCTGCTTCTCTCTGATCACCATCACCAACCTCTGGCTTTTACATATTTGGTCACATGTGAATGTGCACATACATACACATGTATGGGGGTCAGGGACAAGAGAACAAGAACTACCCTGGGCACTGAGAACGGAACAGGGAAAATTTTCTCTCAGAAGGTAGTTTCAGGGTAAATGATAGAGACTGGTGTTCAGCTATTAATTTATTCAATAAAACTCATTTAATACCTACTTTGTGCCAGAAACTCTCTAGTTCTGAGGTCAAGAACAAAACCAAATCATAAATATTAAGTCTACTTTTATTCTAACAAGGTAAGGTAGTAAGTTAATGTAAATATGTCAGTTTATAAATGCCATGATGGGAAATAGCACAGTATATAAAAATAATAAGGGGAAAAAGTAATAAGAAGTGATGTTTCAGATTGAATTGTCAGGACAAACTTCTCTGAAGGAGCATCATAAACATGAGACGTGAATGGAATGAAAGTACAAGCCATAGAGAAAACTTCAGAGAGAACGTTCTAAAGTGGAAATATTAAGTTCAGAGAGTTCCTAAGGCCACATTTAAGGAACAAGGACCCTAGTAAGGGAAACGACATGTATAAATGAGGTCAGAGTGATGGCCAAACATTTATTCTGGGTGGGATCAGAAGTAGTTGGAGGATTTGTAGCAAAGAAGTAGAGTGTTCAACCGGGCGCAGTGCTACAAGCCTGTAATCCCATCACTCTGGGAGGCAGAGGTAGGAGGATTGTTGTGAGTTCTAGGCCAGCCTGGTCCAAGACAGCCAAGGCTACACAGAGAAACCTTGTCTCAAAAAACTGGAAAAAAAAAAAAACTTTATTAAAAAAAAAAAAGAAGTAGCATGTTCTCACTTAAGAATTCCTCTGAGGGCCTAGGGAAATGGTGCATTGGTAAAGTGCTGCACGGACATGAGGATCTTAACGTGGATCCCCTAATAAAAAGCCAGGTGTGGTTGTGGCACCTGCAGCTCTAGTGCTGGAAAGACAGAGGCAGCAGGAGCTTTCTAGTCAGGCATTCCTGGCCATTAGGTTATCTCTAGCTTCAGTGAGAAACCCCATCTCCCTGCCAAGTGACTGAGGAAGCACCCATCATTATTATTCTCTGGCTTCCATGCCTATATGTTCACATGTAAACATGTACCTACACATGTATGAGATCTGGAAAGAGAGAGACATGCACAGAACAAGAATTACTCTGGGTGCTGAACTGGGAATGAAATGGGGCAAGGAAGGAAATAGAAAAAGTCATTTCAGAGGTTAAAATCCAGATAAAAGTTTATAGCTTCAACTAGAGAGAACAGTGGAGGCAGTGACTAGACAACAGATTAGTCACTATATTATCAGAAAATTACCCTTTGATTTGCCAGTGTACTGGAAATAAAGTACTGGGAGAAAGAATTGGTGATTCCAAGGTTTCACCCTAAGCTACCACAAGAATGGAGTTAATGTTCACTGATATAAAGAATTGAATAGGAAAAACAAGTTTTAAGATAAATATCAAGAGATTGGTTTTCAATATCTTTAGTTTGAGATGTGATTAGAACTTCCCCAAGATTGCAACCTAATAATTTGACATAATAGATGAAGACAAACTACCATGAGAGTTAAAGAAGAGGAGAAAGCCAAGGATTGTTACACTGGGGTCCTAGTGAATAATGTGTGTTAAGGAGGAAGCAAGCCAGGCATGGGCGCACACCTTTGAGCCCAGCACTCGGGAGGCAGAGGCAGGCAGATCTCTGTGGGTTTGAGGCCAGCCTGGTTTACAGAGCAAGTTCTAGGGAAGCCAGGAGTACACAGAGAAATCTTGTCTCTGAAAACAAAACAAAACAACAACAAGGAGGACATGATAGTTCTGTGTTGGAGGCTGAAGGGAAGAAGCTGGGACTGGCAGTTATTTGGAAATACAAAGGAATTAGTGAATAGCTTCAGGGGATACATTAAAATAAAAGCTCCATTGAGGTGAGCTAAAAAAACAAAACAAACAAACAAACAAAACCTTGACATGAAGCGATAGAATACTAAGTATATACAACCCCTTCAAGGAGTTTTGGAGTAAGAGAGAGCAGAGAATTGGAAGAGGGGATGGAGGGAGTCATAGAAGACTGATAAAAATCATCAGTAGAGGGAGTATTGATGATACAGCAAAAAACAGAACAGCTGCAAGGAAAACCTCCTTGCCTGGTACAGAAGAGATGAAATTTGGTCAGCTGGTAAAGAAGCTGCCCTTAAATGATGCACCAGCAGTTCATCCCCAGAGAGAGTGTATTCAGACAGCTGATAAATGGTTAGTCAGCTGATAAATGGTCAGTCAGCTGATAAAGCAGTGGGGGGTGGCATGGACCTTTTGTTTGACTGTGTTTGCTCAGTGAGACAAAGGAGGGAAGAGATGGTAGTCAAAGTTTGGCTATTTGGACCCTTCTTACAGAGCAGTAACAAAGGTCCAAATAATCCAGCAGTCATAAAGTGAGGAAGGTCAGAACAGATGTGTGCCCTGATATAGGACAGGAGCATGTAGAGTTGCGTTTAGTCAGAACTGAGCTTTTGTCAGATAGAGGGAGACAAAAAAGGGTTGGAGGAGTTAACAGTGTATGCTAAAGAGGAGTTGTCATGACTAGCGAGCGACAGATATAGGGTATAAGAGAGCTGAAAGCAGGTTCACTTCCCAGGCTGTTTCCTCCACAGATCTCTATGCAACAACCCATTTCAACAGTGACCCTGCTCTGCTGGCCAATGTAGAACAACAGTTATCCAGCAGCCTCAGGGATTTTGTACCAGTACCTGGTTCTTTCCCAAGCAACCCTGTTCTAGGAAACTCTATGCGGACACTGCTGTTGCCTCCTGGGACTCCAGAAAAAAGAGAGATTCCAACTAACAGGTCATTTAGCCCGTCAAGGAGAGGATTCAAGCGGAAGGACAACATCGTTGCCAGCCTGAACCTGAAGCGAGGTTTCCAAGATGCCGCAGGCAGCGAGGTGCAAGTACTGACCTGTTTGTCTGTATAGAAGGAGCACAAAGGCTCAAGAACAGAATGTGCTACTCTTGGGGTTCGGGGTAGTTCTCTCCAATAGCGTTAGAAGTTCTAGGGGGGTTTCAAAGGCCTATGACCAACATTACCAGGCTAACGCCTGTGATTCTTCTGCCCTTAGAAAAAGCTATCCCCCTACTGCCACCTTTCTATTTTTTCAGCTTTCTATCATAAAGGAACTGTCCCTGACTTACCGTGAGAGCATAAACATGGTACATGGTAAGGAACACTTTAATGTCCTGCAAGAGTTTGCCAACAGGAAGCAATAAAGAAGTTGTCACAAGTAACTAACTTACTTAAAATAGTTTTGGTTTTTTTTTAATGATTTTTTTTTATTTTTTTAAAGACAGGGTCTCTCTATATAGCCCTGGCTGGTCTGGGACTCATTTTATATATAGATCAGACTGGCTTCGAACTCAGAGATCTGCCTGCTTCAGCCTCCTCAGGGCTAGGATTAAAGATACGCATCACCATGCCAAGCTAAAATTATTATTTTGCTTTTTTGTACAGAAACTCAAGTGATTGTCCATTTTTTCCCCCAAAGTATCCACAAGCAAATTAATTAGATTGTCCAGAGGATTTCTATTCGAAAGTGACTCCGAGACTCAAGAACTGTCTTTTCTAAATGTTAATTTTTCTCCAGATCTTGTTGCCATCAGGAAGCCTCAGTCTAGTTTGAGGAACCACAGGTCTCACAGTCCACGGCCCCCTGTCAAGTAAATCATGTGTCAGTCATTTACAGCCCTGTAAGGAAGCAGAGTATTCGATCAAAAACTATTTCTAGTCATTTTAAGTTCTAGTTGTTGGGAATCTCTTGCACATTAAGATGATTTCACAGAAATTGTCTGTTTCTTGACCCTTTGAGTCCTTCCTACACTGTTTCCAGGTCCCTGCAGTGAGAGCTAGGCTCCAACTTACCCAGTGTATATGAGGCCCTAGGCACAATCTCGCATACCACAAATAAAGAAAAAAAGAAACAGTCATATTTTTTGTGCACTAAAGGGGGCAGTCTTGTAGTATTTTTATTATTTTTGGCTTGTTTTACATTCTCAGCCACTAATGACCATATATATCAGACAAAAACACTAACTGTGATAATATATTCACAGTGAAGTCCCAGGAATCACTTAGGACATTTCTGATGCTGTTTACTAAAATGACCTAAGGAAAAAAAAAAAAAAAAACTTCACTTCTATTTCTATATTAAAATCTCAATTTTGGACTATCTTTAAAATTTCTGTTTTTTCTTGTTAGACATTGTTTTCTTAATATGGAAAGCTTTCAAAGTGCTGACTTAATATAAACATAAAGAGACTTATTTGCTTTTAGTGGGTGCTTGAGATAGAACTCAGGGCCCTCACACATACTAGGTCCTTGTCTGTAAATTACATATATGCTTTTCGGTTTTTGAAATCTGTAATTCTCAATCTAAAAAGAAAAAAAAAACATTAAGCTAGGCGTGGTGGAGTATATCACCAGCACTAGGGAAGCAGAGGTAAGGAGGATCAGGAGTTTGAGGCCAGCCTGGGCCACATGAGAACCTGTCTCAACCAACAAAGAAAAAAAAAGTTAAAGAAAGTCTTTAACAATAAAAATTTTTAATAAATTTTCATAAAGTAGCCTTTTGCTATGACTAGATCTTTCTAAGCTTTAAACCCAAATCAGGTTAACTTCTCAAATGATCCCATTTGTGTCCTTCATATGTCCACAGTCCTTGCCTTGTACTGATCAGTGTTAGGTTCAAATCTTCTGAGCATGTTTATCCCTGTTGTAATGCTGTTCCCTACCAATCATACACCACACATGTGACTCAACTCATGCCACTGTCACGGGTATTGTGTTTCATTAGCTAGTTAATCATCCTTAGTTTTTTACATCAAAGGAGCCAAGAGTTGAGAAATAATTTGGTTGTCTTTATATCAGTGTGTGTGTGTGTGTGTGTGTGTGTGTGTGTGTGTGTGTGTGTGTGTGTTGCAGATAGAACCCAGGGCTTTGCACATGCTAAGCAAGCACTCTACCACTGAGCTACATCTCCAGCCTGTATTAGCTTTTTTGAAGTCCACAAGACTCTATAGAAAAAAATTAGGAGATAGACTTACATATTAAATATGTAATGTGCACATCAAGTTAGAATGAATAGAAGGAACTGTGAATTTTACTACATAGATCTATCTATGATTTCTTTGAATAAAAAAAATTATGGTACCGGGTTTTGTTTTTGTTTTTGTCTCCTTGAGCCTCTCTCTAGTGACCTGGGCAGTTTGCATGGTTTACCAGGAAACCATAGTCCCCCGATCTCTGCCAGAACCCCCCATGTGGCCACTGTCCTCAGGCAGCTGCTAGAGCTGGTGGATAAATACTGGAATGGCTCTGGCTCCCTCATCCTCAACAAGAAGTTTCTTGGTAAGTGCATAGTTACCTGCATTTAGGAGGGCAGGACCTTGCTTCTGCTCTGTGGGGGTTTTATTGTTTCGTTTTTTGTTTTTAATAACAACCATCTAGTTCCCTTAGCCTGCAAGGAGGTGTGTATCACTAACCAAAATTTTCCCAGAAACACCATAATCAACAAATCTGTATTTTTGTCACATTTATCTTCCCTATTTTTTTAAAATCAGCTTTTTTTCCAATTGCCTTGTAGCAATTGTTTTCTTCTTCCTATTCTGTGATTGTGTGTGCTCATGTGTGTTCTTTGGTAATATATTGCATGATCAGATATATGTAATAGAGAGTAGTTACAGTAATAATTGCAAAACTATTTTATGATCCTTGGAAGTGCCAGTATTGAATACAACAGAAATTAGGTTTGATCATCAGAACTTTGCAAAGACTGTTGAAATGTTGATTTAAAAGCTTAAATGAGTTAATATTCTTGGGTTCTCTTAGGGATTAATTTTTAGAAACATGGGCAAACAGTTTTTACACATGTTGGCTCCAGGTACTTACTTGTTATTTAATGGAGAAAGAATTCAAGGAACTTTTACTTGTTAGTAAAGCTTTAAGTAGACACTAGAAACTTGAAAGTTGTTTGGGCTAAGAAAAATTATTTTTAATTTCTAAGGGCTGAGGGTGTGGTCCAGTGGTAGAACATCTGTCTAGCTTGCACAAGCCCCATCCCGGCATTAAAAAGCTTTCTTTAAAGATTATAGTTTTAGTTATGTATACATTAGTGTGTACACATGCATGGAGGGGCCCCAACAGAGGCCAGAGGAGAGTGTCAAATTCCCTGGAGCTGGACTTACAGGAGGTTGTGAACCACCTGACATGGGTAATGAAAACTGAACTCCAGTCTTCAAGAGCAGCAAATACTTCTATCTACCGATCCATCTCTCCAACCAAATTTTTAATTAAAAAATTACATGGGAAGATCACAGAAGAGGGTAATATATGTGTGAATACAATAGTATGTTATATACATGTATGAAACTGTCATGATAAAAAATATATTATATATAATCTATATATGCTAGTATTTTTTTTTATTCTAAAGGGTCTTAGAGGAGAAAGAATCAGCCGTCCTTTCCATGTTGAGCCACTGTTGCTATTTTGCAGGAAATCCTCCCCAGCATATCGCTGGTCCATCCAGGAGGGGTGTGACTTACCCTCCACAAAAGATTCAGGCAATAGCACCCCATACAGCCATTTAAAACTCAAGTCAGAGGCGATGATTAGATTACAGAGCTGGCAGCTGTTGATTTGGAATTCGGTGCTTTAGTTTTTAATATTGGCCCATGTACCCAACCTGAATTTTTGGCAGGTCCTGCCAGAGATTTGCTTCTGTCTTTGGTCGTGCCTGCACCTCCTCAGCAGTGGTACTGCTCACAGCTTGAAGACAAGGCAGGGAAAGCCTTCCACCGGAGGGAGAGTGAGCTAAAGGAAGCAGGGCTGCTGGTTCCTCATGACGTGGTATGGCCCTTATCTTTCTTTCCTCCTCTTCCTTTACTAGAAAAGACATAGTGGCATCATGACTAGAACAGCACAAGGCCCCAGTGAGCATCACTACCATGGACATCTAGACTCTCCAGAACCAGAAAGAGTCAGATGAAACAAACCAGGAATACAGACGTTGTTAGGATGGGAACATGCAGCTTCTTCAGGATGACTTTTTCATCCTAGCCCAAATCCAAGAATCTAAAGAGATACTTGAAAAGGCAAGGTGGGGAAGCAGACAAAGACGCTGTGGAAAGCGTGCAGGGTCACACTGTTGAAGGCTATATCGTGGTCCCAACGGTAAGGCAAGTGCCATCTCTTGTCTCTTCTGTTGGAGCAGAGTGCCTCAGACCAGCAGCCATATTTGAGTATCCGGCTACTGGCTTTGGGAGAGAAAGAAGGAACTCTTAATCCTCAGTTCCTGTTCTCTTAGCTTCAGTGGGCTTTCATGCACCATGTTCAACCCTAGAAACTTCAGATTAATGACTCATAATGCCAGCCCTTTGCAAAGCTACGACTCTTCAGTGAGAGCTGTGGCTTACCCACAAGCAAGACTGAGATGATGCGTAAACAGCATGATGCTGCCCTTGAACTGCGTTACTATGAATTAAACCTCTGGTGAGGTCGCACAGCTCAATTCCATCACTAGAGGAAAAGGCACTACCCAGGAATCCAGATTCTTAATGTATGGTGCATTGTTTTCCTGTCTAAAGGAAAGTTTGAAGCAAAAATTGGTCAAAGTGCTGGAGGAAAACCTTATTCTGTCAGAAAAAATTCAGCAGTTGGAGGGAGCTGCTGCCACCTCGGTTTCGAGTGGGCACCCATCTCAGACACACGGTAAGGTGGAAAAGCCATGTGCGAAACTGCGCACAATTGTTAGTAAATGAACCTGCTTGATGAGCTTCATCAGCCAAAGCTCTCATGGCTGCCTTTGATTTTCTTTGGCCATTATTTCTTGGGAATTGTGAACTTACCTCAGAAAGTTATTTATTTTTGTTTATTTTTGTGATCCTAGGAAACCAACGCAGGCTAGGTCCCTAGCTTTTGCCTCAAAGAATTGTAATGCAGGCATTTGTTTTGAATTACCACCTAGAGCTTTGGGTCCGTGTAAAACATATATGAATGATGTTTTTAGAATGACACTGCTTTTTGTCGCTACAGCAGGAGAGATATATAAGGAAACAGAACTCCATGACCCAGCAATTACTGCCATCAGTGTTTCTGAATTATTTCTTCCACTTTACGCCCATATGATAGACATTCAACTCAAAAATATGAATTATGCCCTGTTTTCAAAAGATAATTTACATATAACAAGATTTTTCATCTTAAGTTTTACTCTTATGAAAATACAAAACATTTGTGTAACTCCTGAAAGTTCCCTATACACTTGGTCATCTTCCCCTTCGTACCCCAGGCAATCGATTTTTACATCCTCACTTAACAGCACAGGTAACTCACACCTGCTGTGTGAGTACCCCTCACATGTCTGTTAAACTCTTTATATTGTTATTTCCAATATTTAATAGCCATAAAGCTGCCTTTGCTTATAATAGTGACTGTATAATGTGGAGAGAATGTCGGAAATTCTAAAGAGATTCTGAATATACAAAAGAAAGACCTAAGGTGGAGGAAAGCCTAGAATGAAAACTGTTCTCTGAGACCACTCTTCTTTCCTGGTGAATGGAGTATTAGTCCTGATATTCATGCTATTATAAATAATGCTGCTGTCAAAAACTGCTGTACAAAAAAAATACACAAATATTTGTGTACATTTCAGTCTATTTTCCTAGGAGATGTCAATAGGCATAGACTTTTTTTTTTTTTTAGACAGGGTTTCTCTGTGTAGCCCTAGAGGTCCTGGAACTCATTCTGTAGATCAGGTGGCATCAAACTCACAGATCTGTTTGCCTCTGCTACCTGAGTGCTGGGATTAAAGGCATGCTCCACCACTGCCCACCTGGCATAGACATTTTTGAGGGTTTTCTTACATGTTGCTAAATATCTCCTGGGAAACGTAGTTTTGATTAATGACATCAGTACTCACGTATTTGAGCTACCTTTTCACTCCATCTTTTCAAATGCTACTTTTGTTTGACTGTTTGACTTGTTTTTGTTTTTTGAGACAGGGTTTCTCTATGTGGCCCTGGCTGTCTTGGAACTTATTCCGTGGACCAGGCTGGCCTCAAATTCAGAGATCCACCTGCCTCTGCCTTCTAAGTGCTGGGATTAAATGTGTGTGCCAGCATGCCCAATTGCAAATGCTACATTTTTTTTTAGGTTTGCCATTGTGATAAATGAAAAAAAAAATAACACTCATTTAAGTATTGATTTCCACTATTTCATGATCATCATAGACTAATCTGTATTGTAAAGTCTACCCTCAACTTCAAAGCTCTAGCTCAGTTTTCATAAGGAAACACAGGCACTCAGATTGCTATGAGCCTCCACTGTAAAAACTCAGAACCACCTGGTGATAGTCACAAAACCCAGTCTCCTCCTTCCTCCTTTGAAAACTATGCCTTTTATTCAGCCATAAGGCCTGGTTCTGTATGGTGGCTTACTGGGGGTTAGCGCAGCTGTAGCAGTCCTGTTTTTTACCTTCCAGACTTTGCCACTCAAAATGTGATCCATGGTAGCATCACCTGGGAGCTTGTTAGACAAGGGAGTATTGGGCCTACTGAATCAGAATCTATTTTTAACAAGATCCCAGGTGAAAGGTAAGCATATCAGCATTTACAGAATGTTATTCTAGAAAACTGGCTCTTATAGGACCAGAGTTTCTGTGCTTTTACCTGCTTCATGGCTGTAGGCAGTGGTAGAACATCTGGAGAGGCAGGTTGAAACTGTCTTGGCTGTCACTGACCTTTTCCTAATTTTATAGATTGTCACAGCCCTCGATGTTTCACAAACGAGGTAGGGAGAGAAGCGTACCATTTCCAACCAAAATGGAGAAAGTGGGATATGGGCTATTTGTTCACTGGGTACAGAGTGAGTCCCTAGATCCTCATGGTGTACTGCGCGTCATGGTCATTAGCTCTAGTGAAACTCGAAAGTTGGTCTGATACATGCAACTGTACATGGCTGAATTATAATACAGATCTGTTGCCATAGCCATATTATTGTCAAATAACTCCTGTCTCCAAGGGAGGGAATGTTAGCCATGTGGAGGTAAGTACTGGGGGAGGGGTCTCAGGCAATATGTTCCCAAGTACTAGAGCTCTGCTCAGAGACGAGCTTGGAGTCCTGCTCACTCCTGGCTGTTGTACTTTTTGTAGATGATCTTCTGCGCAAAAACCAACAACTGACCACACAGGTGGCTTGCCTGAACCAGGAGCTGACTCAGCTGAAAAGGCTGGAGGAGACAGTTGCTCTTCTCCATGAGAGTCAGAGGTAGGAGCAGGTCTGGCTGGATGCCTTCAGAGCTTGTGTTCATGGCTCTTTATCTCCTCTGCTTTTCTTTTAAGCTAGAATCCACACCTGTGTAAATTAATGCAGTCTGTATGTAAATCTCCTGCACTTGGCCAGTTAGCCAGGGATCAAAGGGCTGCTTTTAGTACTGCGTTAATACACTGAGGACAGCCCTTTGCTGGTGTTGGTGGGTGGCAACTACTCAGTAATTAGTTTTTCAGTGGCTGTAATAGGACTCTAGGGTCAGCCAATTGTTTGGGCCATTACAATGGCCCTCAGATGAGGAGCCAGTGCCTGTTTGCTATTGGGCACAGAAAACTCACCAAGAGCACTCAGTAGGGAGTAAGAGGGAAAGAATCCAAAGTACCTCTTTACAGAGAAAGCACCCTCAGGGTGCATGCACATGGGGGTGGGGGTGGGGGAGACCTTAAGGCAGCTGGCAGTCCAAGGGAAACTCTTGAAATGTTGATTTGCCAATCTACTTCTGCTAAAACTTTCACTGATGTTTACAAGAAGCAAACCCTTACCTTTAAACACAGACCTCACCACTGATTTGCAGTAGAGCAGCATTAAAACCAGAGGATCAAGGACCTTTCTGGGTTGCTTAAACAAAACAAAACAAACAAAAGCAATAAACCCCCCATATCTTTTCAGCTGGATAATCGCAGCATTTGTTGTAGTACAAGGGTCAGAACTTCAAGGACAGCCTCTGCTACATAGTGAGATTAATGCTAGCCTGTGCTACCTGAGACTCTATCTTTAAAAATAATAATAATAATAATAAGCAACAACAAAAACTTTATAACTATTTCAAGCTTCACAGAGTAAAGAGAATCCTATCAGGCCATCACTCTCAGGTCTGCATGGCAGCTACAGGAAGGATCTGTTGATGCAGATTGCTGGGCCCCAGCCCAGAATTCTGATTGGCCCTGTAGGTGGAATCTGCATTTCTGTGTTTGGGAATCTGCTGTGCTGTGTTGCTGGCCTGGGGCCACACTGTGTGCATTAAAGCATCTCTCTCAGGGATGAACACTCAGAGAGTACTTACCCCAAATTCACATGAAACAGCTCTGTTTTCCTAACAACTCAGCTCATTTGTTTCATTTTTACTTTGATTCCTAGGGAAATTTTTTTGGTTTGTCTTGTATGTTTAGTTTTATAAAATGTTTATAACATCCCAAAGTCAAATCCATAAATATGGTAAATCCTGAAGTGTCTAGCTGCTTCCTGTCTCCTCTCTCCTTTCCCTTCCTCTCACCGGCCTTCTATAGTGGGTGCTGGAGCTGCTGCTTTTCTGCTCATGGTTTCTGCATAAAAAGGGCACAGGTGTTACTTTTTTATTCATTTTTATTTTGATTAAAAAAACGTTTTATATGTATGGTTGCTTTACCTGCATGTATGTCTGTGCCACATGAGTGCCTGACACCCATGGAAGCCTGAAGGATCCCCTCGAACTGGAGTTACTGATGGTTGTGAGCCCCCCATGTGGGTGCTGGGAATGAACTGGAATTCTCTGAAAAAGCAGCCAGTACTCTGTGGGCTACCTCTCCAGGCCTACCTTAACATTTCTATTTGTTTATCTATTTCTGTCTGTTTATTTATTTGTTCATTTATTTGATAAGGGAAGGAGAATTGAATATGCTGGAATATGTGGAGGTCAGTGTGCAGGGTTTCTTTTCTTCTACCCTGAGCATCCCAAGGATCAAACCCAGGTTGTTAAGTATGGCTGCAAGCACCTTTACCCACTGCTAACATTTTTACCTGGAAAAATCAGTGCACAGTGGTCTGTGAGTTAGTTCTCAGTCCTTTTTATAGCTGCCTCGTACTTAGAGCACTTATGTGTGACTATACCTTTTTTAAAATTACCTATTAATACCAGTTTAGATGAACAGTATTTGACTGTCAAAAATAGTACAGTATGAGTTGGAGTGTGTGTACCCAGCAAGTGTGAGGTACTCAGTTCCTAGTACTAACACCCCCAAAACAAACAAAATAGTGCTGTAATTAATACTATATATATATATATATATATATATATATATATATATATATATACATTATTATTATTATTTTGAGACAGGGTCTCTCTTCATAGCCCTGGCTGTCCTGGAGCTTGCTCTGTAGACCAGGCTGGCCTAAAACTCACAGAGATCTACCTGCCTCTGCCTATTGAATGCTGGGACTAAAGGTGTGTACCACCACACCTGGCTGTATATATGTCATTTATTTATGTGTGTGCTGGTATGTGGATGGCTTTTAGTGTTGTGTGGTAATTCAGATTTCAAGAATGAGTATGGCTTGTATCATTAGTTAGTTACAGAGGCAGTAAAAGAAGCAATGATTTGGGAGTGGGAATTGCAGGGCCTGATCAGAGGCCAGTGCCCTGGTGCTTCCGCTTACTTCATCAGGAAAGTGCTTTGGAAAGAATGGAAGAACCACTCCATAAAATGTGAAATATATTATTGCCTCAGTCAGTCTGGAACACAATCAAATGGATTGTAACAAAGGAACTGTAGGTCTACTTTTAAAATAACCCACTCATAAATTGGACAATTCTATTGAAAGGCATTACTTCATTGTGCATTTGTCTTTAGTAGCCATTTCAGACCTGAATGCCATCTACTTTGCTTTTGTGATTTCATGACTGCCTTTTCCCCCCCTGGGCCTCAGATCCCTGGTGGTAACTAATGAGTATCTGCTGCAGCAGCTGAATAAAGAGCAAAAAGGTTATTCCGGGAAATCGCTCCTGCCTCCCGAGAAAAGTCATCCTTTGGGGAGATCGTCGCCCTTTGGGAAAAGCACGCTGTCTTCCTCCTCACCAATGGCACAAGACACGGGTCAGTATCTCATACAGAGTGTCTCAGAAGCTGACCCCGAGCCTAGTTTGTGGAGCTAGTAGCACAGAGCTTCACCACAGCTCCCTTTCACCCATGGAGGGTTCTCAGTGCTATTGTCATGGTATTGGGTAGTGGTGTTTACCTCCAAAGATTAAGAAAAAACTTATTATGATTACTTTATATTGTCCCTCTTTTATTTTTCCATTTATTTCCTCCCATTTGATCATTGTTTCCTCCCACCCACACAAATTGTTGGCACTTAGTCCCAGGCACCATTTCACACAGAAACATTTGATTGAAAATGTCAGAAGGGAAAAATAGTGGACGCTATTCAGTGTTACTTGAGGCTGTGTTGGAAAGTCACAAAGGAACATCCATCACTGTCTTTGTGTTAGAAGAATCTCCAGAAACTGAAACATTTGGAGTCTCCTCCTGCCATAGTGCAAAGGTGTAAAACTCATGTGGTGGACCTCGGAGGTTGGTCTAATGAGATCTTGGAATAAGAGGGTGTGGGTGGATTTGGGGGTCCATGTGGGAAGCTCTAGTGAAGTCTTGGTGTATAGGTGTGTTCTCGTAGTTATGATGGTAAGAAGGGAATGACGCAGGGCCTCAGACTAGGAATTGGGAGTCTGCTGATCCCTGAGGTATCCTGGGTCAGGGATAGAGGGAGATGTGATACCCCAAGAGTGTGTGATAAGACATCAGTCCTAGCCTGGAGAAGGCAATGTCAGGAGAGTATCCCCAGTGGTCAGTCAGCCGAGACCTGAGAATAAGCAAGTTACTAGGCAAAGCATAGGACCAAGAGCAATAGGAAAGCTGTGGCTTTGCTGTGTCACAAAGGGAGTGGCATTTCTCCAGGCTGGGGGCTGGGAAGGCAGAGGAGCTTGGCTGCATGGCTCCTTGCAGACTTTCCACTAAGGGGCAGAAGAGTAGGGGCTTGCATTTAAAAGCCTTCCTCTATAAGGAGAATGCATTACAGTGGAATAGGACAGGCCACGCACAGAGAAGCTGGATGGACAGCAGGAGCAGCAGGAGCAGGCCCACCTGTGACAGTGTGTGAGCGTGCCTGGGCTCAGTGTCCACTGCACATAGGACTATGCATTCTTTGATCCTGGTTGATCAGGTATCTTGAACCTCAGTGAGTCTGCCTCTATGTCAGCTTTCTCCAGAGCAGCCAATGTTGCCAGCAAATGGAAAGCTGTCCCTCTCATACCTCTTCACCTATAAAAAGATGTCAGGAAAGGGAGGAAGGGGATAAGACACTGGTTCATGCCCCTGACTCAGATGCCATGCAAGGAAGGAGTTCTGTGTCATACTGTGGACTGTGAAGCCCCATGTTTCTAAATTATAAATAAATCTACAGACATCTGGCTTTATCTGGCTTTTCAAAGGGAGTCATAAGCTTTTGGCCTGCATGCTCCACAAGAGCTACCTTCTTGATCTCCATGTCCCATTAAGAAATCTCCACAGAGCCTTGCCTAGAAAGGGCAATGTCTGAGTTGTCACATTTTAGAAACACAACCCAGGGCACAAACCAACCTGCTATCATGGGCCACCCCTTCCTGACTCTAGCATGAATGAACATGGCGGCCGCCCAACATCCGTTCAGAGCTCCTCTAAAGAGCAGCAAAAAGCCTTGAACACTAAACCACCTTCATTGCCATTTCCCTTTGTCACAGGAAGTGGCTGGTCCTGTCTCAGGCCAGCAATTCTTGGGCTGCTGGGCACTCCTAGGTAAGTTACCTCAGATTCTGAGTTTTCCTATTGTGTCATGTATTCCTGGGGTCAAGAGGTGTGTGTTATAATATCAAGGGAAAAGGCCATTGTCACGATGTAGGACTAGCTGGACCCAACTTGGAGGGCAGGAAAAAGAAAACCCTCTGGAGCAATGGAAAACAAGTAGAGAGGGCATCACTCTAGGCTGGCACTATAGGGGAAGAGAAGAAAACAAGTCTGATGTGCAACCAATTCTCGGGGAGGTCTCTGCCCAGGGAGAAAGGCCTAGACTTCCCCACTGTAGAGAGAGTTTAATGTGGCATCCTTGTCAGCCTAGCCTTGCTAGAGAAGGAACTCATGGTTTTCAACCACGGGACTATCCCTGGCTCTAAGTGGACCTTAAGCTGCTTCTGGTTCTGTGTGGCTTTTCAAGGAAAACAAGGGATTTGTCTCCTACTAGGTGGAGTTTGGGGTCAGACAATACTTTCTTTCTCCTCTTCCTCGCTTCTTCTCTCCCCTTCCCACACCCCCATCTCTCTCTGTCTCTCTCTCTCTCTGTTCCTCGAAGCCATCCCATCAGTCATAGGAATAAACAGACTTGCTGCTCCCTCCCTCCATTAGCTCTTTCCTCTCCTTGCGGCTCTAGCTGAGAGTGAGGCCAGATATGGACATAGGTAAACTCACTTGTTGTGAGGATCTTTCAGTAAAGTGAAAGCTAGAAGGATTTAGGTTTCCCATAATGCTCAGTGGGGTGAAGCTTTTGACTCAGATCTTCCAGGCTAGATGGAGGGACCACTCCTTTACTGCTGGGGAGGGGAAAGCTGGAACTCTTCCCAGCTAGCCTGATAGAACAGGGACAGCCTAGTGAGGAGCCACCCTCTGGTCACTGGGAGGCAGGTGCCAGCCTGTGCCATCTGCTTTCCACCTGATCTTTCTTTGTCCCTGTCCACCCCACACTGTTTGTCCACATCTCTCATCCCCACGTGGTTGGGCTTAAGTCCAGTGTGAGCTGAACATCCCAGGACAGCCTGTGGGGTAGGGTGGGGGCACACAATTACATATCTTCACTTTCCTCAGGTCAGAAAAGAAGTTACTGGTGAACACGAGCCTCTGGAACGTTCTAGAACACAGCAGAAGCTGCCCTTTCCTGGACAGGTCCTAAGTCCACCAGGCTCCTTGCCAGCACAGCAAGGAAGGAGAGTTAGCAGTGAAGCCTGTACTTGGGAACAGCTCTAGCCAGACAACAGGGACTGAGGACTGATGATCTCGGAGGGAGCAGAGTCGCCCCACCTTCCCCATTAGAATGGTGAACAGATGGGAGGAATCAGCCAGAAGGTCCTCACTGTGGGACTTCAGGCTCATCACTGGCCATTAAGCCCCGGTTCAACAGTGTTGGGGCTTGCTGAGCCAGAATGGGGATGGCATGAAGACAAGAGGTTTATAGTTTAGGACACATCTGTAGAAATCAAGTTTATTCTGTCAGGTTCCTTCTAGCCCTGCATATTCTGAGATTCTGGGCTAGAGCCCAAAAATGTCTTACCCTAGTAGCCCCCTGTTGGCAGACATAGTGCTGAAGCCTAGCCCTGGGCCTCTGCCAAGTCTTGGTCCAAGCCAAGTGTGCTGCTTCATCCTTCCTTCTGCTGTGCAAATGCTGAGCGGAGTCTGAGGCCCTTATTGACAGGGCAACAGGCTGTGATGTCATCACTCTAGGGTCAGGGCCCAGTAAAAAGCTTTGCATCTCCCTAAGGCTCTCTTGGATAGTCTGGCTCTACTCTGTGCTAATGGAAAGGACTCACTAATGGAAGGAGATCTCATCTATGCTTCTGGGCATGGCTGCCAGCTGGAAGGAGGAGCCCAGCAGGGTGTGTATGCAGAAAGGTGATGACAGTGAGGGAGAATGTGTCCCAGTAAGGATGACAGTGAGCACAGTGTGAATGCTGTGACCCCACCACCATGTACTCCATCCATGTTGGTACAAAAGGTATCTTTATTGAGGTCTGGGTAAGAGTTAGGCACTTGGCCAGAGCAGCAGCTTAAATATGAGGCAAGCAGGCAAGAGTCAGCCATGCCTGGGACCAGGCTGGGGCGGTGAGGGTACAGGTACTGACTCCTAGACAGAAGTCAGAAAGACAAGAGGAAGAAGGGGACACAGCAGTCTGGGTCAGAGGCCTGATGGGATGGCCCTGGGAATGGGCAGGAAGCTCTTTGTGGCAGATCCAGCAGGGAGGGAACCAGGCTTTCTTGCTCCATGTGACCCTTGACCCAGGCCTGAGCCTCCAGTGGGGCAGCCTCACTGGGGGCCTTCCCAGGTCTCACTTCTTCACCTTGGCATCATAGGTTCCTGCATTCTTGTAGGCACTCACGTAGCCACTGTCGTCCAGGATGTCCTGCCGTCCAGCAATGCCCTTGCCCTTGCCACTCTCATCGAAGCGTTCTTTGTGGGAGCCTGTGTACTTACTGGTATCAGTCAGCCGGTCCACAGCGCCACCTGTTTTTGCTTTCTGTTTGGACAGAGTTCCTACAGAGTCACCTTACAGGGAACCTGGCCCATCCTACCCAACTCCCACTCCAGCTAAGGATCTCCACACCCCTCTCTCCGGCAGGGATATCGGGGCAACTTACAGTGACACCGAGATTGGCAGGCTCCTTGCCTGCTACCAGCTGGCAGATGGCATCGAAGGCCTCTTCCTTGCTCTTCCCCTTGAACCTCTTGGTTGCCAGCTCCTCCAGGGCCTTCTTGAACTCCTCATAGTTGATTACTCTAGCAGACTTGGCCCTGCCAGGCACCACGTGCACTATAAGGACCCCCCTTCTTTACATCCTCCCTGACTCTGGCCCCCCAACTCCCCACTTTCTGGGAACATGAGAAACAGGGGTTTCCTGGAGCTCACTTGACTTTGGAGAAGACGATGTCCACATCAGTACCCGTTACGGCCTTTCCGTCAGCCACCTTACAGTCCTTGCACAGCTTGGCCCAGTTCTTGCCATTCATCTCTTGCCCGCTGGCCTTGGGGTCACCATGGATGGCAAACTTCCGGAAGCTCTCCTCCAGCCCAGCTATGTCAGTGCTCGCCGCCATGCCACCCTGTAGGGATCCCCCTCAGTTACCTCCCAGCCAAGCTGCTCATATCTCCTCTAGACCCAGAGCATCCCTAGGTCCACCTCAAAATCTGTGAGGTTCTGAGCTGGCAGCTTCAGTCCCTCAGTCAGGACTGGGTTTTGCCTGGGAAGGCAGATAGGTTGATACCTTGTGTCTGTTTGTGTCCAGAGCTGAGGAAGAGCCATGGGCAGAAAGGTGCTATCACTCAGTGCCAGCCCTGGTTCTCAATAGGGCTCAGAAGATGAAATCATGATGCCCACACAATACTGGGAACAGAGTGGCACTGTCCACAAAGACAGTGAGGGGAGCAGCCAAGGCCATGGCTTTGTCTGTCCCTGGCACAAAGCCTGGTTGGGTGGAAGTAGTGGCAGGGGAAGGGGGGCCAGAAAATCCTCCCTGAAAATTCCATGTCAAGCTGGGTCAGTGCCAGGCAAGGCTGGTGTATGGGCAGGTGTTTAATGAAGACTGTGTCTCAGTAAGGGTCATGAAGACCTAGAGAGGCCCAGCCTAACCCTGACAAGGGAGCAAGAGCAAGGGCAGTGGTGCATGCCCTAGGCAGGGGCGCAGCTGGCCCAGCCCTGGCCTTGTTACTATTTGCTGTTAAACAAAAACATGAGGGGAGCAGGAACTTGGGTCTGGCCTGGCCACAGTTTGTGAAGCCTGGAGACAGTTGCTAAGGGAGGGTGCTGCTGCTTGGAGAGTGTTGCTAAGGGTAGGATGGTGTCAGGGCGGCTTCAGGGAGAAGCTCCCAGTGTTGCTGGGCTGGGCTGGGCTGGGCTGGGGATCAGGGACCCACGGGTGGGGCATACCAGCACTCCCTAAGCCTAGGGCACAACCGTGGCTTCCTGGCCCTCTGCCACTGATTGAAGCTGTAGCTTCCAGTGTGTGGAGCTTAAGAGTGGGAAATTGGAAGCAACCTAGGAACAGGCTTGTAGAGTAGCCCCTAAACTCCTCCATGTTGCTGGTGGGCCCATGACCTTGGTGCTTCAAGCCTTCGCTGACGTACACATCCCCTTGTCTACACTACAGACCTCCGCTAAGGTCTTATCACACTCTGAGCAATGCCACACAGTCCACATTCCCACAGATGACATGCACTGAGCTCTGGCTCTCCACGCCCTCTGCCTTGTACCCACTGACCACACTCACAGTCCTGCACATAGGCCTCCTCCACCCACACCCAAAGCCATGAACTTGACCCTTTTTTCCATAGCGGTCCCCACACAGGCACTAAGGGCCCTGCATTGAAGCCCCTCCCCAGCATACGCACAGCCCCCTACTGCAGTCCCCTGACCACACCCTCAGCTCTCCACTGCAGATCTCTGACCACACCCTCAACCCCACCTCTACAGATCAAACCCTGTGCCACACTTGCATCTCCATTTTGCATCCTTTTAATTCGTACCCTGAAGATCCCAGCCATACTAACCTGACTCTGCACCCACACAGCTCTTACAAAGGACCCCTGACCATACCCTCAGAGCATCCTCTTTCACCCATATACCTACAGCTTCTGACATACCTTTGAAACACCCTGCTTGAAACCCCCCACAGTGCCCAGTCTGTGCAATATACATTTTCATGCTCCATGGAAAACACTGAATATCCACCAACCACACACTCACGAGGCAGTTTTCTGACCACACCCTTAGTGCTCCCACTTCATTCGTACACCTGGGACTATTGACCCAGAACTACACCAAAGCCCCTCAGAGTCTAACCAGACTGGCATTTCCATACTCCTGCATTATATCAGAACATACTACCATCACCACACCCACTGCGGCCTCCTGACCGCACCCTTATTCTCAGCCTCCATCTTCACCTCTGCCTCTTAGGAAAAAGGTCTCGGATGACCACAACCTGGCCCACTGTACAACCTCCTCCTCTTTCATTATGAGTAGTAGGTTCACACTGAAAGGCCCT
The DNA here is from genome assembly GCF_907164565.1 of Psammomys obesus. Lineage (NCBI taxonomy): Eukaryota > Metazoa > Chordata > Mammalia > Rodentia > Muridae > Psammomys > Psammomys obesus. The sequence continues at coordinate 21,873,975 of NW_026596034.1, forward strand.
TCCTAGTGGCCATACCTGCTCATCCATAAGTTGAACTTTCTAAGACTGAGAAAGCCAGCGATCCTACAAGTCCCAAGGACCTCTGTGGGACAGCAATCCAGGTAGTACTGCTCTCACACGGTGCAAACCCCAACGGGGAACCCAAGGCCCTACGCTTGATCACCGAGGGTAAACATGTTCAGGGGAGTTTGGGTGCTACATGATGCTTGTCTCAGGGAAATGTAAGGGTTCTGGGCCTATTGTTCCCTCCTGTCTATGGGTAGATGGATTTGGGGGCTATTCAGGTGGAGCAGGAGCAGGGGCAAGCTGCTCTGGGGTCCGCGGACCCTGGATGGAGTGGCCACGCCTCTGAACTGAATCTGCCCGTCAGCTTCTGCTGGGACAGCTGCAGTCATCAATCAGCCTAGCAAGGAGGTGGGGGCAGGGGTGTGTGGACCGCTTGGGGCCAGGGCCGGGTGCGCAGCTGGTATCCTCAGCTCAGTACCATCCACTGATACACAGGCTGCTCCCACCCACCCCTCCTTTCGGAGGATATTAATTAGGGTGGTCGATGTTCAGTTCTCCTACCGGCTTCTATCTCTTGGCTGCTCCTGAGCTTGTCTTCGGATAGACAGGACCCAGGAACTGATCGACAGATGCTGGAGACCAGGAGGCTCCACAGCTCCGCTCCCTGCCGGCTCCCGGGCGGGACTGCAGCCCGGGCGGCTCCGTGGTATTATCCCCTGTTTCTCGGTCACCATAGAGACGGCGAGTCCCACCCCCTAGGCTGTCTCGGCGGGAGAGTGACCAAGGTCACGCTGGCTCCTCCCACCAGCCCCCGCCCTATGTGCTCTGTAGGCGCTGAGCCCACAGGAGTTGCAGCGACAGTCTTATCCTGCCCCTCCCCTTCAGCTCCGGTCTTCAAGCGGCCAGAGCTGCCCTCTGCAGTCCTGGATGTCCTAGGATAGGAACTTCTATGGCCAAAGGGAAAACCCCCAAAAGTTCAAGTGGGGTCCCTAACCCTCAAGGGACTCTGGGTCAACCTGAGACCGATTAGGAGCTGAACTGAAAAAAAAAAATCGGGATCCTGTCCCTCATTGACAAAGATCTACAGCTAGCTCAAAGACCACACTTGCCGCTAACTGTGGCATTCCCCAGCTACTCCGAGGTTCTCAGTAGGATCCAGATTCTGGCGCACTGGGGGGAAGTCCAGGACAATCAGTGGGTCACGCGTGTCTCGCCCCAGAATGCTGGGCACTTGGATGGCAGCTACCATGAGGAAGCAATTCCCGGACCTCGAGAATATGGCTGCCTCCTTCCATTCTCACCTCTCCTCGGCCTCACAGCCTCTGTTCACTGCTGCCTCCCGAACCTGCTTCCTCTTCAGTCTCCAGCTGCAAATACTAGTAAACTAAATAACCTTGCTGAGTGTGCTGGGTATGCTGGCAAACGCCTGTAATCTGGGCATTCAGGAGACTGAAGCCGTGGATTCGAATTTTCGAGGCTAACCGTTCTGGCTACAAAGGAAACGGAAGAGCGGAGGAGAGAGGGGAGAGCGGTAGTGCTTCAACATGAACAAGACTCCATGTTTGATTCCCAACACTTAAAATAAAAATCTTGTCCAGAGACCTTTCCCAACCCACCCGCTCTCTGCCCCAGGCCAGCTAGCAATGGAGGTCCGGCTTCCGGAAGACCCATGGCTTTTTCCACTGTGAAAATTAGTACTAAGTCCACAAAAGCATTTAAAAAAAAAAAAGTTTATTGGAGCATCAGGGCTTGGTGGAGCGGATATTGCTGAGTCTCGGGAGAGGGAGGCCGATCCCGCCGGCCAGATAGGGTGTTGCATAGAGTCGGCAGGAAGTTCCTAGGCGGCCCTCCTGCCTCCGGTGCCCACTAAGGCAGGCCGTCTTCGCCGCCTGGCGTCCCGAGCTCGCCACTGCTCGGGCTCACGAAAACGGCAGGCAAACGTGCCTGTAGCGCCAGCCCAGACTCTCGGGCCCTGGCTCCTGGGGTGCCCAATGCGGCACTGCCCAGGCGCGTCTGGGCCACAGGAATCTCTTCCATGGAGTCGGCTGATGCCGAGTAGTAGGCGCCAGCAGAGCCAGCCGCATGCACTGGACTGGCACTGGTGGAATCGGATGAAGAACTGGAGTGGCGGCCGGGGGTCCCAGTCCCTGCGCAGAGGGAGGAACTTACATTGAGACAAGGGCTGCTGCTACGGCTTGAAAACCTTTCCCTCCCTTGAACTAACCCAATACTTTCCAAGCAGAGAGGTGCTTACCCCATAGCCTGGGCAGCGGGGGCTCCCGGTCCAAGACCCCAGACTTCGGCAATCTGTACACACGCCGCTTCCTCTTTTTCTGCAAAGACAGAGGGAGTGTGGGCCGCTTCCCCAAACCCCACTTTGCCAAAAGCAGCAGAGGTACTCATCAGAGTAGAGCCGTCTTTTTCATCTCCCTCTTCTTGGGCAGAGGTCCAAACCCAGTCCCTCCTACCTGGGGTTGGATCCGTGGAGGCAGAGCCAGTGTGTCTGAGGAGGAGGGCAGTGGTGGTTCCACTTGGCCTTGGGTGGCAAGAAACTGGGAAGGACTGAGGTAAAAGCCAGAGAGCAAGCTCTAGATGCTGCCCCAGAGACCCTCCCTGCTGGCGGTTCCCTTCCTAGCAGGGCAGAGACACTGATCCATCCAAGACTGCTGAACTGCGCCCAGACCCATGTTGACCCTGACCTACCTCCCTTTCTCCCTCTCACAGGACAGCCAGGCGGTACCCACTTACTTGGCATTTAATGCTGCTGGCCTAGCCTGACCAGAGGGCTCTGGACGCACGTGGCTGAAGGTCCTCATGTAGAACTCCATCTCCTTGGGAAAGAGGGGTCAGAAATGCTGGGAGGCTCTGCGTGGATCCAGAGTCTCCTAAGCCCTGAGCACAGCTTGTCATTGGCCTCTCTGGAAGCTTGGCAGCTGCACGTGCCAGGGTTCTAGGGCTGTCTTTCTGGTTCTCAGATGGGCTAAGAAAGCCCTTCTGCAGGGCAAGGCTGCAAACACTCACTCCATCTTAACTTGATACAAGGACTCATTTCATGTAGTCATTTCATGTAGTCTTTCCTTCTACTGAGGAAGGCTGCAATCCCTTAGCTCCAGTCTGCCTAGACTGGGAAGCTCAGCTAAGGGTGGGTGGCCCTCACCTGCTCCTGGCTGCTACTAAGAGCTTCAGCCACTGAACTAACTCATTCAATGGCCAGGAGACCACAAATCTGTTCCCAGGACAGCTTGTGTGCTCCAGGCTGTGAACACTGAGGGGATGCTCTGACAGCATAATGAGTGCACCCCGATTCTCAGAGTACCAGCCACAATCTTGACTGCTGGGAAGGAGGATGTGGGTGCAATCACTGGTGTCCCTATTCTCCAAAAGGAAAGGGTGCAGCTGATGGAATAGTGTTGCAACCGTGAATCTTGAATGAGATGGCAGTGGAGGTAACTCTAAACAAAAGAGCTGGGAGTGGCTAGGCTGGCACCACTGCTTGCCAGATGCCCCCAGCTTTGCTAGAGAGAACTGCAGGTGAAGAAATAAAAGCCCGGGAAAAGCCGCTGAGGAAGGGAGGGGGGCAGAGGGCAAAGGGCGGGGCCGGTGAGCCAGAGGGAGCACCCAGACAGCTGTCGCCTACTAGGCAGTCGTTTCCATGGTGACAGAGGCGTCCTGACTAAGGCTGAGACGACACTGTAACAGAAAGCCGTCTCTAAAACAAGCCTATGTTTTGGGGGCAACGGCTCTAGAGAGGGGCCCCTCCCAAATTCCTGCTGGGTGGGGGTTGGGAGCCTGCATGCCCGGTCCCTGAAAGTTTTAGGGACTAGGACAAGGCCCAGCCAACCACTGGCTGACTGCACAGGTGCAAAGACTGAGGCCCCAGATAAGCCCCAGGTTCAAACTCTGCCCTGGATGACCCTTTAGGCAGGACATGGGGATACCTGCCCAAGCAGAGCAGCACAGGGATCAGAGTTCCAAGTCCTGGGGTCTTCAGGTCATGGCCTCACATCTTTCCCCTCCTTTAGTAAAAACTCAGCACCCCACAGCACCCAGCAGAGGACAAAGGCTACCTTGGACCCCCTAGGATAGGCTAGAAGTCAGGCCCTAACCAGCTAAAAGAAAGTGAACATATCACCAGGAGGTGCCCACTCAGACTTCCCTCCTCTCCTCAGACCAATCCTCAGGACCTTCCTCAGAAAACTTCAAACCCTTCCACATTCCTGAATGTTACTTGGAACCTCTCAGCCTTAGCTTTCTCTTCTGTCAAAGGGCATAGGCACCCAGCTCATAGAATAGGCTTCCCCTCAAGTCAGCTGTAGAAAAACAAACTAGAATGAAATGTCCTTGATGTGTCACAGTTAGGCCCAAAGCCTAAGCAGGGCAAAAGGTACAGGCGCCTGGAGTCTGGGCATCCCAGAGCAAGCCTTGCCTACTTTACTGACACTTTAGGCCGGCCACTATCTGTACAGCTCAGTGCCCAGCACTAGGGCAGGTATGTGATGGTTTGGGCGACAGGGGTTCTCTCCCAGTTGCTAGAACTTTTCAGCCTGGCCCATAGGCAGGGTTCAAGCCCTGGAGATGATATAAGGAGAGGCAGGGTCCTTTTCCAACCCGCCCACCAGCCTATGTTTGTATCCAGTTGCCATGAGAATTTGGGATCCAGGGCTCAGCCTTCCCAGCAAAGCCTGCCTGGGCCCCCTGCCTTTACATTCCCTTGGGGCTTTGAGGACTGGACCACCTCCATCCCCAGCTGCTGACCTCAGGAAGCCAGGGAGCGTGGGAATGGGGACAAGCTGGTCTAGAGCTGGGCTGGCCAGACCAGAGCCTAGGTTGCATGGTTCCTGCATTGTTCTCTGTGTATAGAGACCTTAACTCTTCTCAGGCCAGGCTGCTGTTTAATCTTTCTGGACCTCAATGTGCCCATCTGTAACATGGACTGTCAACAGCTGCCCCTGTTCTAAAACTAAAATAGGATAAGTTGCAAGGAGTCACAGTTACAGATGAACGGAATAGATGATTACAGTCTAACCCATCCAGTTCATAACTGACAGCTGGCTTCCTCTACCATATGCCTGGTGCCTGGACAGGAAGGTACACAGGGTTGCAAAAACACAAGACTCCTTTTGGCCATGTTGGTACTCCTGTGCCCAGCCTAGGCTAGGTCCAGCTTGTCTAGGACCCTTACTCTAGCTGCTGCTCTAGGCTTGCTTCCCTTGCATGGTTTCCTCAATGGCTCTTGCTGCACAGCCCTACTTCCTACTATACACACATACACCCAAGCCCAGGTCTCAGGGCCACCTCTATACCTGAATGGGCCGCATCTTTCGGGGGCATGTTTCAAGCTCCTTGTGGGTCTCCTTTGCTTCCTGAGCTGGGCGGTGCTGCACGATGTATTCATAGGTGGTGAGCTTGTGCCACACTGGTGGGTATGGGAAGAGAGGGGTCAGTAGTGGAGAGGTAATCCTGGAACTTAGAAGGAAGGGCAGCCAGCACTAGGTTCAACTAACATATATACTAACCAGTGGGACAAAGCCAGTCCTACCACAAAGAACCAGCACTGGTAAGGTACATGGCTTCAAGGTTCTACAGCCCAAAAAGATACCTCTCTGCAGTCCAGACTCCATCCCTTCAAGGCAAGCTTGGAGGAGGCACTTACTTAAATAAATGTGGAAGCAGAGCAGGTGGCCAAGCAGGGCTGTAGAAAGCAGGCCCAGAAGGATGAGTAGGGCAGCCAGGGCCAGGATGGCAGGCGCCTGGGTCTCCACAGGGGCAGCAGGCAAGAACACAAACCACACATCTGTGTGATTCTTCAGCACTGTAAGGCACAGGCAGACTGTGCTTAGCCAGGGGTGAGGGGTAAACTGATTAAAATAAGTCTATGTTTAGAACCCACACTGACCTTCAAAGTGTTGGTTGGTACGAAGCCTCATGGGGTTGACAAAAAACTCCACGAAGACATAAGTGGCCACCAGCACGAGGAGCAGAACACCCAATAAAGCAGATGCCACACTGTGTAGAAAGAGCCTGGCCCAGCCACGGGCAACTGTCAGCACTCAGGAGCTCTGGCTTGGTGAGAAGCCAGGCTCCTGACCTCAAAGCCCCAAAGTCACAGTCAGAGAGCCTGAAGATGGGCGACCACTTCTCAGACTCTCCATTTTTGTCTGGGCCAATAGGATGGAAGACTCCGAACCCACCCTCAGTCATCCCAAGCATCTTAGCATGCACGCACCCCACCCTCTACTGTGTACCGCCGTTACAAGCGTTACAGGCAGCCTTCAATAGGACCCCAGACTCGGATCACGAATCTTCAGGCCCCAGCTGATTCTCACCGATAGTTCCTCTCGCCCACGCAATTATTGAGCCACTTGCAATGATGATCGAAGCCGCATACGCACTTGTTGCAGGCGCTGCAGTGTTTGGATCGAGCACTCCTGGGGAGGGTTATGGGGAAGGCACATTGCGGTCCGCCAGCCCACCTAGCCCGGGCTGGTAGAGCGACCTGAGTCAGGCCTGTTTCCTAATTACCCACAGGCACCTCCTTATTCAGGCCTGTTTCCTAATTACCCACAGGCACCCCCGCCCCTCCGCGGATCGCAGCAATGAGGAAGGCACGCGCCCTCTGGTGGAAACTCGAGGTGGGACCCCTGGAAAAAGTGCTGAGGATCATGGTAGAGGGAAGAGGGGTGTCTTGTGCGGTCCTACCCTTGAACTACATACGGACGTAAAGGCCACATGAGAAGGAAAGGAGGCATCCCTTCCAAGCAAGGACATCTGTGCCAGACCACACACAAAATGCAGGTGTGGGACCCGAGGCAAAATGCACAGCTGCCCAACCGGTGCCTTAATTGCACTTCTAACAGCTCCTTTTGGGGGTCAATTTCCTTGCCATCCTACGGAAAAATTTCTGGCATTCTTCCAGAAAACCTGCGTGGGCTAACTGAAAAGGAGCCAAAAGGAGAGCTTTTGCTGTCATCTAGGGGCATTAAAGAAACGCATGGGCAAGGGACAAGTGAAAGAAGGCCACGTTAGGATACAAGTGGGGTCTCCCCCAGGAGGCATCTCAGAAGGCCCAAATGTGTATGGAAGAATAGCTCATGGTCTCCTGCCATCATCCATGGAGAGCAACTGCCAGAGCCATTCGGAACACGTGCTGGCTGCTGCTTAGAGAATGGCAGTAGGCCTGGTTCCTGTAGACGGACCGTCTAACAGGCTACTTTAAGCCTTCAGATTCCAAGTGTGGAACTGACCTTGGGCTACGCTCTATCCCCCAACCCACACCTGAGTCTGGGAGACTGCAAAGCTCCAGTAATGTGAGGAGGAGCCCCTCAGAGGTACTGGGAATTGCAAAGGAAAATGGGTGCTCCACATCCTGTCTCCTCACTAGCAGGAGGACCTGGAGTGAGCCAGATGGCCTCTCTGGACTGACTCCTCATCGGTAAAGAGTGAAGGTGCTGGGGGCCAGAGAGCTAGTGTGACCGACTCTGCTGCTCAAGAGCTTTGTGACTTCAGGACACTGCCCAGCTTTCTGAGCAGTATGCTCCGGCTCTACGTTAAAGAACGTAGCATAGAACATGAAACCTTAACTCCCCTCCTGCCCGTCTGGGTGCTTTTAAGAGACTAAAGATGTCACTGGCAGAGTTAGTCGTTCAGAAATGTTTGCGGTCCTGCCAAATGCCTTCTGTTTTTGCTATAGGAAATGCTATGCCTTGTCTTTTTTTCTAATCACTATCTCAGGTCACTCCACCAAACTTTTTGTTGTTTTTGCTTTTTGAATCTGTGTCTTACTATGTAGTCCTGGATGGCCTCAAACTCATTGAAATCCTCCTGCCTCGGCTTCCCAATTGCCGAGATTACAGGTATGGACCACCTTGCCCAGCTCCACCAAGCCTCTTTTTGCTTTGATTTCAGTCAAGGTCTAACTATGTAGCTCTGGATGGCCTCAAACTCACAGAGATCTACCTGCCTCTGCCTCCTGGGTACTAGGATTAAAAGCGTGCGCCACCATGCCCACCCTCTGTCACAGCTCTTGACTATGCAAAGTACAAGTGCTCAGAGGCGTAAGTATAGCCAGGAAGCCTGGCGCAACCCTCTTCTATCCTTCTGGCACACTCGTGGCCCACACATTCACTCACACTCATGCACTCACACATCCACGTCGCACAGATTGCAGTGCAGGTCTTCAATGACATGTGCATGCTGGCTGCGGTTGAAGATAGGCAGGGGGCCAGAATAGCTCTTGTCCCGAACATTGGCATCTGCTGGATCGATGGAGACAGCGGTCAGGTGCACCACAAGGTGGCCAGCAAAGATGGCACCCATGCACTAGCCCAACAGGTTAAAGACTCAGTCCGCACTCTGCAAACCAGAAGTCCCACCCACTTTTGTGGACAGAGTACTTCTGTCCATGAAGATTTCCTTTCTGTAGAGACTCTGCCTGTGCTGTCTTCCTGCCCCACCAGAGCCTCCTCACCAAGCTCTATCAGAACCCTAAACTCTCCATTGAAAAGGGTCATATGGGGACTAGAGAGACGGCTCAGTGGTTAAGAGCACTGTCTGTTCTTTCAGAGATCCTGAGTTCAATTCCTGGCAAGCACATAACCATGTATCCTGGGATCTGATGCCCTCTTCTGGCATGCGGGTGCATATGCAGATAGAGCACTCATACAATAAACAAGACTTTTAAGAAAAAGAAAGAAAAAAAGGTCGTATGCTAATGAGGCCCAAAGACCAACCCTACTTACTGCTGCCACCCAGAGGTCTAGCCATAGAGCCTTGGCCTTACCATTTCAGGCCTGGTACAAGCCAGTTTCTTCTCATCTCAGATTCCAGAAGATGAAGGAGACTAAAAGACAACACCCTCTAAGGTCCAGAGACTTAAGCTGAAATTGTGAGCTTGTTTTTCTTGCTTTCACAGGAAGCCACTTCCGAGACAGAAGCAGCTACCTCTTTCAAGAGCTAGGGCCAGATGGAGAACACCTGTAGCCAGGGCTCACCTACTTGCAGCCTCCCCCACCTCAAGTCCAAGTACTTGGCCCCTAAGCTGAGGGACTGGGATGGCCTTACATGTTCAGAGCTGGCCTGAGCAGTGCAGCTAACTCCTGGAACTGACGTGAAGCTTTCCAAGGACTTAGCTAAGCCAAATACAGGAACTGAGTATGCTGCTAACTGGCTGCAAAATCTATACACAAACTCACCCGGAGGTTCCACCCAGGAAGGTATCTACCTTGTTTTCTTCCCTCCACCTACTCACCCATGAACCTTCTTATCTTCCTGCTAGCCAGAAAGATATCATTCCTCTATCACTCGGGATCTATCCAACATCCACCCGGTGCCCATCGGCTGTCCAACATCCTTACCCTCACTCAGTAGCCAAATTCTTTCAGCTCTCTATGTGAGCCAGCCTCTTCCAGAATGTGCTGTACCACAGCTCAAAGAGCCCAACATGAGCTTAACACTGAGCTCTCTATCCTGAAGGCAGTGCTACGGGTCAGCTCATCTCTTACCTACATTACTTGAGAACCTCGCACTCTTCTCTCAAGGAGTGAGCGTCCAACAACCTACACCCTACACCTAAGCTCCTCCCTGCATCAAGGCCTATCGTAGCTTTAAAGGCTTTCCAGCCGAAGTCCATGCCTTAGCCCAGGCCAAACGCTCACCTTGTTCTGGCTTCTCCCAACTCTAGATCCTCACTGTGGGTCAGCATTTACTCCCTGCCTCCTCCCAGATTTCTCCACTGCTTCCCTCAGTCAACTGTTTTCACAGTTCTTTGCTTTGTGTCAGGCATGAAGGAATATGGAAAGAGTTGGTTCTGAGTTCTAAGAAGCCTGCTGCATGACAGAGAGCACAGATATTAGTTCAACAGGATCTCAAAGACCTCTCTGAAGCCTTGTCAACCTAACTGAGATGCACAACAGGCCTTGGAATGCATGGCAGAGGGAAACACACTGGGCTGAGTGCCGTGGATACCTGAAATATGCCAGGTGCCAATCAAAGGTGTGGCTGAAATACTGTCCCAGCTCATGACTGCCACATAAGAATAGGATCTACGCTGCCAAATTCTGAGCTTTCAAAGGGAACAACAACAACAGAAATCTAGGCTTTCAGTGAGAATTCACTGTTTAAATGTTAAAGAAATAAATTATTTCAAAACATGCATTTTTGGATATTAATCATTCCACCATTTTTATACAATTTGCCAACCAGACTGGCTCACTGCGCTCTCAGTTCTTGACCTGTGACTCAGCTGGGTGTTGACACAAGGGCTTCTAGGACGAAATCACTGCTATCAAAACAGAGGCAATACAAGAAGCCAAACAGACATGCAGACTACACATGCAGAAATCCATGGAGGCCTAATTTCCAAGTAAGTCTCTCCTATGCATCCCGGCTCCTGGCTACCTACAGCCTTATTGATTTATTTACTTATTTATTTACTAACTTATGTACATACTTATTTACTTACTTATTTTGGTCTTTCAAAACAGGGTTTCTTCTATGTAATCTTGGCTGTCCTGGAACTCACTATGTAGACCAGCCTGACCTCGAACTCAAAAGATCTGCCTGCCTCTGCCTCCCAAGTGCTGGGATTAAAGGCGTATGCCACCACCGTCTGGCTCAGCCTCATTTTTTAAGGCAGGAATTGCTGCTAGATTTTAAGCTGGTAAAACATTACCAGATTTGTGTGTGTGTGTCTGCAGGGATAAAGATAGCTGGAGAAAGAGAGAGGGGGAATAGGACGGAGGGAGAGAGACTAGAGCGGTGGGGGTTGTGTGTGTGAGAAAGATTGTAAGCGTGCTCTTCCTGCAGCTGTTGGTAGCCAGGAGCAGGGGTGCACAGGAGAGGCTTACTTGGAAATTAAACAGCCATGTAGCTCAGAGAGGCAGGAAGCAGTGGGGAGGTAATGTGGCAAACCGGGGAAAGAGATAAATTCAATAGTCCTGATGACTAACAGCAGTGGATGAAAGGGGAGTCAAGCACGTCAACAAGGCTGGGAGAAGGAGACCCACAAGCAGCAGATATGTGCCAGGCTGCCATATGAATGTGACAGCACTCTTCCATTCAAATCTGCTGTCTGAGCCCCACCCCAACATTTACATGGCGTGTAATCATGGTCTCTAACCCACCAGTCTCCCATTCCCCTGGCTCCTAAGCACCCAAAGCTCGTCTTTGCATCCCTGAAGCCCAGGCCCATTCTAGACCCACAGTGGGGAATTGGTACCCACTTCATTCCTCAGGGGCCCTGAGAGCCTGCTTTAATGGAAGGAGACTTCAATGGAACCACAGAGCCTTGGTCAGACTGCCAGACTAAGTGACTCTGGGAGCTTCCGTATGGCTCAAAGAAGTTTGAGAAACCATCAAAGATGTTTGAGAAAACATCAAACCCTCAATTCCTTCCAAGTCCTCAGCCTGAGGGCCCGTCTGTCCTCACTGGGTACCTGCCATGTGACCTCAGAGAGTCACTATCCTGTGTGAGCCTCTCTCTTCATATGGTCCCCAATAAGAATACTCTCCATATGTTCATGTATTTAAATACTTGTTTGCCAACTGGTAGCACATTGGGGGGTGGAGGGGTTACAGAACCTTTATGAGGTACAGCCTTGCTGAAGATGTATATCATTAGGGGGGTAGGATTTGAGGGTTAATAGCCTTGTTCTACTTCCTGCTCACTCCCTCTGCTCCCTGTATGCAGCTGACATATGATCAGCCTCCTGTCCATCTACTGCCACATCCTTCCCACCATTATGAACAGTCTCTAACCTTCTAGAACCATAAGCTAAAATAAACTTTGTCTTCTATCAGTTGCTTTGGGTTGTCACAGCAACAGAAATAATTGATACACTTTATTAGAGGGGAGAACATTTTCCTTACTTCTTCATAAGGACTGAAGGAGGTCATCCTTAACAAATGTGTGGCACAGGTACATACTCCATAAATGCTCTTTTTGTTTCTTGTTACTTGCTCTGATCCTCCTCACTCCAAGCCAGGTGGTTACTACTCTGGGTTCTCAGGTACCCTGCAGGCAGGTTGCCTGGGTAACCTTGAGTTAGGGGTAAAACTATTCCAGACCACAGGATAATGTCCCCTCAAGCATTCTACCTAATCACAGTAAGGCCCCATGGTCACCTTAAGACCTGGGGTCTGGAGTCTCCCACTTACATTGCTAGCTAAAGCCCTTTATGTGCACACACTTAAAATGCCCTCCTTCTCAACCCAGCCTTTGGAAGCACACAGAACCTTCTTCCTGTGTGACAAGAGAGACTGAAGCAGAGAGCTAGAGCAGCCGCTTGGATCAGCATAGCCCAGAGGGGCTGAGCTGAGAACAGGCCCTGCTGACATGTGCTCTCCAGCTAGCCCTGTCTTCCCTCTCTCAGAAACCCTCTTCAGGAGGCCGGTGCCAGCAGACAGTAACGGGAACTCCCTGGACATGGTCACACAGAGGCTCTGCACCCCAAACCCAGCCTTATAGGCACATCTTCAGTCTTTGAGGTTCTGGCCAGGGCTAGGACAGTCACACTATAAGGATCAAGCAAGTTAATGTTTGTCACTGTTCCCAGGAGCCTGCAGGGCATTTCTATGCCACCTTTTGGCACAAATACACTCATCCAAAAGTCAGTAAGTGTGTAAATATTCCTAGGCATAGCAAAATAATGTGGCTATAAATAAAACCACATTTTAAATGTACCAAGAAACTTACTATGTGGAAAAACTATACCATGACAAATTCCTTTATAAGTGGAATAATTGCTCCCTAACTTGCTGTTTCAAATGAGGATTAAACCCAGGACCTTGCACATGCCAAGCAAGTACTCTACCAACTGAACTATATCTCCAGTCTCTGACTTGCCCTTTCTTTAGCTCAGGTATAACCAGGGAATCTTCATCAGATCCTCTGTGCTATTTTAAGTGGTCTGAGGAACTTTGGGATTGTTCACTCACTTTTACCAGAGGAAGGGTCAAGTGGCACATGCCTGTAATCCTAGCACTTGGGAGGCAGAGGCAAGCGGATATCTGTGAGTTCAAGGGCAGTCTACACAGTGAGTCCAGAAAAGCCAAAGCTACACAGACAAATGTTGTCTCGAAAAACCGAAGAAAAGAAGAAGAAGAAGAAGAAGAGGAGGAGGAGGAGGAGGAGGTCGTAGTAGTTGTTGTTAAGCCTGGCAGAGAATCAACTGAGTCAACCCAGCTCTACACCACTAAATGTTCCCAAAGACCCTGCACCCAGCTTCAGGCTTCTGCCTTTTTCCATCTGTCCATTTCCCCAACTTTCCCAGTCCCACATATTCCAAGGATACAGCATAGCCAGCAGGCACCCAGTGGTGAGGCAGGAGGGGAACAAGGACCCCAAAGCCAATCACCGCAAAGAAGAGGTAGAGCAGCCAGGCCACAATCTGGAGCGGGTGGGGGGGCCAGCTCCATCCATTCCGGCGAGACCGCTGGCCCTGCAGTTCTGGGGAGGGCCCACTGTCCTGCGAAGGCGCTGTCCACACACTCTTCTCAGGGGCTGTCTTGTTGGAGGGTTTGTTGCAGATGTTCATCTCCAGAGGGAGAAGAGTAGAGAGCATTAAGCCCAAAAAAGGCCTAGCGGGAGCCCAGGGCCCTGGCTGCAGCCAGGATTTAGCAGGAGGGTAGGGACCAGCAGGGGCTATACACTGTGCAAGGAAACTTGGGGTCCTCGTCTAACAGAAATACACAACTGGGGGCAGGTGGTAATAGAGTACTGTCCCAAAATTCAAGAGCAGAGTCTGACCCCAGTCTTCCCAGGACAAGGGAGGAGGATCTAGAGTTATTCAGGACACTGTGTGGCTGCCCATTGCTCAAAGCACTCTGTCTCCACAGCCATAAGAGTGAAACTCAATAAGACATGTTCTCATCTGGTAACAATATCAGGCTGGGGCCAGAGCGATGAGAACACATGCTGATCCTGTTAGGATTAGTCACCTCCATCCTGAGATCCAAATCAAGTGTCAGAGAGGGGGGCCCCCTTATCCTTTGCTGGGGGAAACAGGCAGTGGGGGTGTTTAGAAAGGAGATCTGGCCTCAGCTGCTCAGCAGACACATAATCCCTTTAGGACCAGGGACCAACAACTTCTCCCCTGTGCTTCAGAGGGGCTGTCTATGGTTTCTTGGCTGGGGACGAGCTGCACACAAGAGAAGGGAGGACTCTTCTTTGATTCCTTCCAGCAGAAAAAATGAACATGTTTCTCCCAATTAGTCTGAGCCTGGTGTACAATTTACTCAGAAGGGTGAAGGTCTGATGTCCTTTCCCTCACTGAGAGTCCAAGAAAGGCGAGGCCTTAGCCAGCACTACACCACCAGATGGCAGCAACCCCCTACCCTGCCCTGCCTGGCTGCAGCCTAGTTACTGACCAAGGCTCCCACAGAGCAGGGGACCAGAGTGTCCCACCAGTGTCTTCTGGGCTGACAAACCAGGCAGGCAGTGTCATGCCTGAGGAAACAAGACACTTCTGAGATCTTGGTGGGAAGGCCAGGAGCTAGCAATAAAACACAGGTAGCCTGAAGTCATTTTAGGAGCTCTTACCCACACAGATCAGCAATCTCTAACATGGTTTGAACCTGAAATGTCCCTCACAGGCTCATGTTGTGAACGTTTGATACCTAGCTAGAGGTGCTGTTTTGAAGAGCTTCTGGAAACTTTGAGAGGTAGGCCTAATTAAAGAAAGTAGGTCACTGGGGATGGGCTCCAGGGTGTTATCCTTGCCTTGCTCTCTACCACCTGCTCTGCTATGATATAAACAGCTTCCACTACCATGCAATGAGAATAAATCTTTGCTTCCTTGGATTGATTCTGTCAGATCCTGTCATTGAAGCCATGCAAAAGTAGATAATAAACTGACTAAGCAAAAGACACCTCAGGTACTCGGAGTAACTAATGCCTCATACCACAAACTACCTGGGTCATCCCCACCCCCTAAAAGCATCAGCTGATACAGGAAGATGTATTTCTCTGGGGTCCCAAACAGAGTCAAGGACCCTTGTGCTCAGTCCTTATTGGGACTGTGGCTACAATTTGGAGTACTCTGCCATCCCCATGTCTACCACTTTGCTACACTAGCTTCCCTCAAAGACAGTGAACATGTGAGCTGGAGAGATGGCTCAGAGGTTAAGAGCACTGGCTGAGAGGTCCTGAGTTCAATTCCCAGCAATGGCATGGTGGCTCATATCCATCTACAATGAGATCTAGTGCCCTCTTCTGGCCTGCATGCAAACATGCAGTATAGAACAATGTATACATAATAAATAAATAAATCTTTTTTTTAAGTGTCTTTAAAAAAAAAAAAAAAGACAGTGAACATGCTGTAATTCATTCACCTCTGTCACCCATGTCTCCTCCCCCAAGGATCAGGAGCTATACCTTGTATATAGTAGATACTCAGTGAATGTTCGCTGACTTGAAAACATCTGAAACAAAAGCAAACATGTATAAGATAACCGATGTATAATCCTGTCCAACCAAGGCTAAAATAATGAAGGTAACACCATATTGTCCTGATTCTATTTTGTGGTTGCTTAGACAGTTATTAGCCCTCTATCCACCCAAGAGTCACATCTGCCTTAGCAATGCACTTGGGATTTCCGTGACCCTGACCACAGTCCAGATGTATTAAGCAAATTAATATTTATACAAACTTAAACTAAAAAACCTGAAGGTATAAGTTAAATAAATTGTCGTGTTATGTCTGAAGTAACTACTGCTCTGCTTAAACAAATGTTGCACGGTTACTCTGACCCTCATCTAATGTTGATGTAATTGTGGGGCTTTTGTGGGTTTTGCCATTAAAAAACACTGTACCCCAAGCTTCAGCACCAAGACACTTTGAGGCATGAACCATCTCTTTGTTGCCAACCAAAGTTAAAAGACTCTAATATTCTTAATTGGCTTAATTAGCATGGTTGTCTGTACCTTTCGCAAATGGAACTATTACATGGCCAGTCGGCCTGCTCTGCTCTGCCTTCAATCCTACCTCACCCCTTTCACGTGGCCATAACATTTACTCAGTGGCACACACAGCCTTTACCCCCAATTCCTCTGCCAACTGGCTGTTACCCTGACTGCTGGACATTCATATCCACACTTTCCTTCAGCCCTCCTAAGGCTTAGGGAATCCTGTAGGCCAGCCTTGGCAGCATGTGAAGTCATCTCTAAATGGTCTCATCTCAAAGCTAAATGGAATGACCTTCATTTTCTTCCAACACTTAGGTCAAGTCCCCTAATCAGTTACCCCATCATCAATAACAAGTACACAGGATTAGACATTCCCTGGCTTTGAAGAACACAGTTCTAGGTTTGGCTTTTGGCTTTGCGCTTATTAGTTGAGAGGACTGGACTTCCTCCTCTGACAAATAGGGGTGTGGATGCCTCCTAGGGTGAGTAGATCAATGAGACTACAGGCAAATCCTACAATTAAATGCTCACTACATGGTAAGTGTAATTATTTCAAAGAGCTCTCTAGTTTGTCTCCTATATCTAGGCCACAGCTACTATGTCTAATAGTCCATAAGGTCTATGTCCAAAATGATAGGACTGGCTGAGGTTGCTTTTGCATTTTACAGGAACAAGAAGACAGGTGTATTTAGACACATATTTGAAGGCTGGAGATGGAGCTCAGTGATAAAGAACTTGTATAGCATATGTGAGGCCTGAGATTTAGCACATGTGCACATATACATGCGTGCACACAGACACACGCGCACACTTGCATGGAGGACAACTCAGAAAAATACACTGATTCTGATCCACCATATGATAAAAATGATATGAAAACCATCTGGTTGCCCTCAAAAATGTTTATATTTTTAATTCCAAACACTATTACCCGGAATTTAGCAGGTTTATCCATGACTGTTATAAAGCTAAACTACTAAAACTTGACCAGAGTAATTTGACTTGCATTAATGCTTTATATCTTTGTATATTTAAAATCCACACACATGCCAGATGTGGTACACACACCTTTAAATTTCAGCACTAAGGAGGCAGAGGCAGGTGGATCTCTGAGTTCAAGGCCACAATGGTCTACATGGTGAGTTCCAGGACAGCCAGTATGTCTCAGGAAAAAATTCACACACACAATGGGAAAAAAGACCAATGCCTGATTTCTCACCACTATTTTTTTCACTCACAATCATACACATATTTTATTTTTTCTGAGACAAGGTCTCTCTATGCGGTCTTGGCTGTCCTGAAATTTGCCGTGTAGATTAGACTGGCTTTGAACTCACAGAGGTTCCTCTTCCTCCCAAGTGCTGGGATTTAAGGTATGTGCCATTATGCCTGGTCAAAATCATATATTTTGATACATTTTGATCTTGTGGAAGAAAAAAAAAATCTAACATTCAGAACTATCAATAACAGGAAAAGAAAAAATTGTTTTGAGGCAAGTTCTTACTCACTATGTAGCCATAGCTGGTCTTGATCTCCTACCTCTTCCTCCTCGGTGCTAGGGATACAGGCATGTGCCACCACACCCAGCTGCAAAGAAAAAATAGAGAATGAAATACTTTCCGTCATAATAGATTTTTCTATGTATATGGGCATCCATTTGTGAGTGCATGTCCACGTATGTTAGTGCATGGGGGGGGGGGCGGTACGTGTAGGCATGAGTGTGGAGGCCAGCGGATGAGTGTGGTGTCACTGCTTTGGTGCCATCCACCCTTCTTCACTTTTCTGCTTCTTTATTTACAGCAGGTGAGTGTGCATGTGTGCATGAGCACATGTTCCCAGAGGCCAGAAGCAGCAGCAGATGCCTGGAACCAGAGTTACAGGCAGGCATGAGCCAGGTGGTGGGCCTTCTGAGAATCAACACCCCCAAGAGAAGCAATACTCTCAACTACTGAGCCATCTCTCTGCCAGGAATGTGAGTCAACATGTGGATGCTGGCAGTTAAATCTGGGTCCTTTGGAGTAGCAACCTAGTGAGCTATTCTATCTCTACTTCCAGGGGATATGACACCCTCTTCTAGCCTCCACGGGCAACAAGCATGCACATGGTACACAAACATACATCCACAGACATAAAAATGATTTTTAAAGCATTTATTTTTATATTTATGTACATTCTAACTATATGTATATCCATACAGGACAAAGGATTCCCTGAAATAAAGTTGTGAGCTGGGAACTGAACTTGGTTCCTTTGGAAGAGCAGTCAGTGCTATTAACAACTGAACCATCTCTCTGCCTTTTCTTTTTTTTTTGGGGGGGGGACAGGGTGTCTCACTGGCCTGGAGTTCAACAAGTAGCCAAGGCTGGCTAGCCAGTGAGACCTAGATATCCACCTGGCTCTCCTCCTAGCACTGGGATTATAAATACAGGCCACCATGCCTGGCTTTTTCCATGGGCTCTGGAGATCCAACTCAGGCCACATGCTTGGAAGGCAAGCGCTTTACCAACTCGAGCCCCATAGTGATTCTTAAGCATGTTCTTCACATATGTGCAAGCTTAACATGATCGATAAATGTTTGGCATGGGGTAGTACACAGCCACGGTCCTCAAGAATCTCAATGACATAAGCCTCGCTTGTCTCCTATACAGCACCAACAGCACGCTCTGGCATCACAGGTCTCTTTTGAAGTCTTTTTTCCTTTTACGTGTGATGCATGTGTGCGGAGTGTCCATGTGCGTGCGCGTGTGTGTGTGTTTCTGTGTTAGAAGAGTCTGTTCTCCCCTTTCTGCCTCCTCTGCCGCCATGGCGCCAGTGAAAAAGCTTGTGGCGAAGGGGGGCAAAAAAAAAGAAGCAGGTTTTAAAGTTCACCCTTGACTGCACCCATCCTGTAGAAGATGGAATCATGGACGCTGCCAATTTTGAGCAGTTCCTCCAGGAGAGAATCAAGGTGAATGGGAAAGCTGGGAATCTTGGCGGAGGGGTTGTGACCATCGAACGGAGCAAGAGCAAGATCACTGTCACCTCTGAGGTGCCTTTTTCCAAAAGGTATTTGAAATATCTCACCAAAAAATATTTGAAGAAGAACAATCTTCGAGACTGGTTGCATGCTGTCGCCAACAGCAAAGAGAGTTATGAATTGCGTTACTTCCAGATTAACCAGGATGAAGAGGAGGAGGAGGAGGAGGATTAAGACACATTGGTCTGGAATGTTTTGTATTAATTCATAAATAAAATTTAGGAACAAAAAAAAAAAAAAAAAGAGTCTGTTCTCGCCTTCTACCATGTGGGTCTTGGAGCCCGAACTCAGGTTGTCAGGCTTGGCAGCAAGTGCTTTTACCCACTGAGCAATCTTGCTGGCCCATGTTTTAAAGTGTTTAGCAATTTCTCATAACAGATGCTGGAAGGGGAGTTTGAAAAAAAAAAAATTCAACAAACACTTCAGTGATAGCATCTAACTTCACTAACTGCTACAGTAAGAGACCTTTAAATAGGTTTCTTTACCCCCCAAGTGGAGGGTGCATTCTTCCAAGTGCCTTTCGTAGCCAGTTTCCTGGGTGCTGTACCTCCAAAAGCGTTTGATTTGCAAGCAGTCTGCTTTGCTCAAGCCATGGATGGCATAGAGATCATATCTGCTTCTCCGTCCACTGGACTCTGGAAAGCTAGGCATTGGAGAGTAGTTATAGCCTGATTGTGAACACAGTTCTGTTCTGTATTTTGTGCGTGTGCATGTGCGTGTGTGTGCGTGTGGTTGTTTGTTTTTGTTTTGAGACAGGGTTTCTCTTTTGTAGCTTTGATTGCCCTGGAACTCCCTCTAGACCAGACTGGCCTCGAACTCACAGAGATGCTCCTGCCTCTGCCTCTCACGTGCTGGGTTAAAGGTGAATGCCACCACTACTCGGTGAACACAGTGCTGAAGCTGGGTGCTTTTTATTTTTATTTTTTTAAATACTGGACCAGTTTCCCCTCCCTCTTCTCTTCCCATTCCCTCCCCAACCTCCCTCTGACCACCTACCCCCATCCACTCCTCCTGTTTCTCTTCAGAAAAGGGTAGGCCTCCCATGGATATCAATCAAACTTGGCATATAAAGTTGCAGTAAGACTAGGCTTCTCCTCTAGTATGAAGGCTGGATGAGGCAACCCAGTATAAGGAAAAAGGTCCCCCAAACCAGCAAAAGAGTAAAAGACAGCCCGTGCTCCCACTGTTAGGAGCCCTACAAAAAGACCAAGCTACACAACTGTAGCATAAATGCAGAGGGCCTCGGTCAGTCCCAGACATGCTCTCTGGTTGGTGGTTCAGTCTCTGTAAGCCCCTATGAGCCCAGGTTAGTTGATTCTGTAGGTTTTCTTGTGGTGTCCTTGATCCCTCTGGCTCCTAAAGTTGCTTTCCTAAGTGGGCAGCCCCAAAGAAGAAACACACTGCCATTCAGAATAAATAAATAAGAGTCTCACTCCACAGCCATGACCACCCTAAAGCTCATTATGTAGCCCAGATTAGCTCAACCCTTTGGCAAACCCCTGCCTCATCCCCTTTAGAGCTGAGATTGCAAGTATGAGCCAACAGGTGCAGCTCAAGTATTTTGACATACAGGTGCTCTAGCTCTATTTTTCCTTTTAATTTAGTTGAAGAGATTAGATAATCTGATTAAGAGATTTTTCATGTATCTCAACTTGATGTGTAGACCAGGACAGCCTTTAGATTTCAAGAATATGCCCCCAGTCTTGGATTGACATTCTGATCTTGTCACCTAGAGATGCCTATGGACACTACCAAAAATAAAGAGTTACCAGCCACGTGTCTCTGTTTCTTTCTTTAGAAACTGCCTCAAGGTCCAGGGCCATTCAGTCATGGTGATAGAAAATGGGCAAGTCAGGCTTGGGATTCAAATTTAGACCAAAGGTGACAAGGAAATAAAAAACTGACTAATTTTTCTTTGGAACATCCCCAAGTGAGCAAATCTTTGTCCCTGGTTTGTGGAAATAAGCAAAGGTGATCAGGTCAAACCCTGTAGTTCTCTGAGACAGGTATCTATGAACTGCACATGGGCTCAGAACCTCCACCATCTGGGCAAACAGTCTGGTACTGAACCTAGGGCCTTGCATACATTAAATAAGCACCATTTCCCTGGGCTATATCCCAGCTAGGCAAGCACTCTGAAGGTATGAATTTAATCCCAAAGCCTGGTCTTGGCTTTGTCAACCCCACAACTGAAAAGCCCTGTACCTTGAGGGAGTTTCTCAAGAGAGAAACAGAGGCATGTGGCTGATATGTTCCTAGTACTTGACAGGGTCCACAGGCATCCCTCATGTTAAATTACCCCAGAATCCTGAGGCAGGAGGAATCACCACCCCAAGGCAGAGGCTTGCTGCAAACAGTCCTGGGGTAGTACTGACTCCAAGTGAGGCTCCAGGAGGCGCCACCTGCCTAAGACTTCAGATGAAGGGATGAACTCCTTCGAAGCAGCAGCAACACTCAGGAACAGACACAGAGGACAGCCAGGAGGATGGTGCCTGCCCCCAAACCTTGAGAGAGCCAACTCTGAACTTGACAATATTTTCTATCACTGCATCGAAGGCCACAAATTCTTTTTGGCCCAAAAGATTTTCATTTCAAGGGCGGGAAGGTTGGAACAAATCCAAAATGGGGCCCACAAATGAGACCAAGTATTGTCATCAGGCTTGGGACTTTCTCTGGCTGTTCCTTCCCTTTCAACAGCACTCTGGGAGTCCAAATTGAAAGATATGTGGCTCTTCTACCCTGAAGCATGACCAGATGGTGCACTCAGACCTTGGCCATGCAAGCTGACTGGGCCCAGCCCTGTGCGCACTGAAAGTATAAACAGGTACTTGCCCCTTCCAACTTTCCTTTCTGAGGCCCAAAGAGACAAAAAGCAACTTCGGAACAGTGGGTACATGAGTATCTGGGCAGCGCTTTGCAAGGGATAGTCATTCAGATAGAATATGCCAGGAAGTGGTGAGAGATGAACCGTTAGTGGTTGCAGAACTGAGATCACATAAGCCTAGGTGAGATGCTCTGGGCACTGCTCAAGATACCATAGGGAGTCAGAGGAATTTCAAAGCAGAGTGTGACAAACAACCTTGAGTTCAAATTTCAGTAGAGAAGAAGGGTATAAACAAGACCAGAAAGGACATGGGATGAGGGAACACCCCAGGAGGCTGGCCCAGGAGGGAGGTGGCCCAGCAGCCCTGTACAGAGGGTCAAGGTGAGGGGCACAGCCCCTCTTTGCCCCGCAGTGGCCCCAGTGCATGTACAGTGGGCTGAGTGGTACACAGACCCTGGTAAAATAACCTTCACATGCCCTCTGCACACGAAGGACAAAACATTCAGATGCTGGTGAGGGTGAGGGAGAAGGGCAAAGAGGCGCACAGACTGTCAGAGGCACCATATCTGCCACCTAAGTCAAGGACTTGTTTGACATCTGTGGAAGACTGAAAGGGCTATGCAGGCCCCTCCCTTGTCCCGGCAAGGTGAAAGCCCTTGACAGTAAGACAACAATCTCACCTATTTAACATTCACTTGCCAAAAGCTTTAAATAACATTTTCAAAATAAAATTAGGCTTCTTTGATTTATATGCTTAAATGAAGAAAATCTTAGCCTGGAGTGGTGGTGAATGACTCGAATCACAGAACTCTGGAGGGGAAGCAGGTGAAACTCCGGGTTTGAAGCCAACCTTGTTCTAAATAGCAAATCACAAGCCAGCCAACGCACACTGAGAGCCTATCTCATAATGGCCAAGAAAAAAGAAGAAAATGTTAACATTTTGAGTTCTCACAACAAATGGTATTAACAGCTTCACTACTGATCTTTTTCCTGCCAACCACACACACACAAATTTAGGCTAAAGCAGAAGATCAGTCGGCCCAGGAGTTCAAAGCCGACTTGGGCAAGACAGCAAGAAGCTAAGCTCCTAGCTCAAATAATACTAACAATAGAATAGAATAGCGGCAATAAATTCAAAATGTTGTTCTGAAATTCATGCCTGAGATGAATTTGAAGTGCAAAGTTCTGGCCCTGGAGAGCCTGTGGGCAACCCTGGGTTCCTGGAAGATATCTGAGGACTTCAGAATCAACTAAGAAAGAGGGATGTCAGAGGAGACCAAAAAACTGGAATGGTAAGTTGCTTGGGTCAGATAAAAAAGTAACATGAAGTTTGGTGGCAGGTAATCGCAGCACTCAGGAGGCAGAGGAAGGCAGATCTCTGTGAATTCAAGGCCAGCATGGTCTACATACTCAGTTCCAGGATGGCCGGGGTTAGGTAATGAGACCATATCTAAAAAAAAAAAAAAAAAAAAAAAAAAAAAAAAGGCGAAATGGAGGCTTAAAGGGCTCAAGGATCTAAGCTATAAATGGAAAGAGAGGTTGGAAACAGGAACCGAGGATGTCTGAAGACAGAGCCTTCTTCTGGCTCTTGCACTGCTGTTCATAGTTGAAGGAAGCTGGGGGCAAATTTCAAAAGCCCACTGCTTTGGGTGTCCTCTTTACTCATGTTTCAAAAGTTAGCCAGAAGGCAATTTGGCAGTGTCTACCAAACCTGAGGACACATTTAATTTGTGGCTCAGACATTTCATTTCTTTATTTATCTTACACTCTCCTAACACACAGAAGTTCACTACCTTATTCCTTGTAAAAATAAACAACAAAGACAAATATAAACATGCCATGGTATATACATACAAGGGAGTACTATGCAGCATCAAAAGCAAGGGATGACATTACTCTTAAGATAAAATTACGTGACCAAACAAGACACAAAATTGTAGAGTGAGCTATCAAATAAATGAACATCAAGGCTGGGGGCTAGAGAGATGGCTCAGCAGCTGAGCATTTGCTGCTCTTACAGAGGATCAGATTTCGGTTCCCAGCACCCACACCAGATGGCTCAGAATCACCTGTAATTCCAGCTCCAAGTGATGCAGCACCCTCCGTCTATGTGACAGTAGACACATACCAAAACGAACACTTTAAAAAAAATATATTTTTAAAAAGACCATCACTATTTGGGAGGCTAAGGCTGGAGGGCTGCAAGTTCCAGGCTCAGCCTGGGTTACAAAACAAAGATTATGTCAAAACAAACACCCAGAAGGGACAGACAGATATCTATGTTTCTACAGATACAGATTACTCTGGGAAGAAAATGGCAGAACCCAATGAGGGGCAATTTATATGAAGATCTGGTACCATTTGTTTCTTTGTTGGTATTATTCAAATTTTTTTAAAAAATCATTTACTGTTTAAAAAGATACAGTAGCTGGGCATGGTAGTGCACACTTTAATAACAGCACTCAGAGGTGGGCAGATCTCTGTGAATTCCAGGGCAGCCTGATCTACATGGTAAGTTCCGGGGTAGCCAGAGTCACAAGGTGAGACCCTGTCTCAAAGAAAATTTAAAAATGTAAAAAAATAAGGGAAGTAGGATAGCTCTGTGGAAAGGAAGGCCTGCATTTAAGCCCCAACAACACACACACACACACTCACATCAAATAAACAGTTGAAAGGATGTCACCACCAGCACACCCCAACCCACTGTGCTGCCATGTGAACCAAACGAACTTGTGTGAGCTTGAGGTTTATACCAGGCCAGAAAAACCAGGAATTCCTGCCTAACAACCGTTTGATAAGAGGACTTGCTAAAGTGCTTTCTTACCCTAGAAGGCAATTCTGAGCCACTCAGCACTGCAAGGAAGCACCACAGAGCTTCCTCATATTGTTAGGGGTCTTGTCAAAGATGGAAACAGTTATCAGGCATATAACAGAGCTGCTGAGCAAGACACTGGTCTAGGCCTTGACCAGAAGCTGGTTAGTGCCCTGTGGCCCCAGAACATGGGCAAGGTGCACGCCACAGGAAAGATGCACCCTAAACAGCTCTCCTTCCTCCTACAGGTTTTACTGTTTCCTGGAGAGATTCCTCTGAGTAATTCTAAATCATTTTCAGCCTTTCCCCAGAATCCGCTTCTAAAATAATTTTCACTGAGATCTAACATGCCTCAATGTAGACCACATAAAGGGGAGCCTGAGGAAAAAAATGCTTTGCAGAGCACATTGGTTTACAGTGCAAAGAGTCATTTATAAAACACTTCTACGGACAAGTACGGTGTTTATTAAAACTCCCCACAGGTGCCAGGAAAATCTGTGGTCTTAAACATTCTGAGATGTGGCTATAGTTCAACGAAGGGATACGTATCACATCATTTCCAGAAAATAAGCTAGAACTTAAAGCTGTTCTCAAAGGCCTCTCTGGTCTTTGGTCTCAAATAATGCGGCTGGGCCTTTACTTTCTCATAAACAATATGCTGAGGTCAGTTGCTATAGCAAGAAAGACTTGAAATCATTCCTGAGTTGACATGGTGTGCAAACATTTCTGTATCATTACCCTCTTGCCAACAGCCGCCACAAACTCTGGGATACAAGTTCAGGAAAAGAAACAAAGAATAAGAGGGAACAGAAACAAAATCAAGGAAAGGAGGCAAGGGTTGCTCGTTTTTTTTTTTTTAACCAGGAAATCAACTAGAAATTGTAGGAACCCAGCCTTAGGCAACACCCATCAAGAAAGTCATTAAGAACAAAGTGTGACAGAACAAAGTAACAAAAACAATAGGAAAAAAAATTGGGCTAATTAAACACCACTGTTGCTTTTATTGCAGCTCATGGTGATTATCTGTATATAGCTGGTCTCCCACAGCAAAACACCAGTTCCACAAAACAAGTGACCACTCTCTTCTCTTCTAACCTCTCTCTCCCTCGGTAAGGGAAGCCACCCACTGCCCTAACCATCATTGTTCCCTTACGGTGTTTCCAAGATAACAGCCATGACTGCCACTTAGAAGGCACTGATTGTAGGCCAGGCCCTCCTTGAAGGGCTTCCACAGAATTCACTTAATTCAAACCCTCTGAGGTAGTCCTGTTATTTCAAACTGTTCTTAGTCCTTGATCTCAGACGTGGATCCCTCACTTTGTCTTCAAAACAAAACAACAGCGTTCCCTGTGCACAGATGAGGGCAGGGAGAAACTTGTGGGTTCCAGGAGGCTCGCCTACACTGGTGGAACTATGGTCATCTTCAATTAATTTCTGCTCAGCAGCCAGAGTACAAAGCCCTTTTGAAAACTTGGAACTCATCAAAGACTCCCTTCACTTTCTGGGATAAAAGTTGGAAACCCCTCACCACGAACTTTAGGAACTGCCCTCACATTTTCTGTACCTAACCAGTACTTTCTGTTGCCAGGGCTTTTGTGTTTGCCTTTCCCTCTTTCAGAAACACCCTTTCCCTACTCACAATCAGCTCCTTTCCAACCCCCACGTTTTAGCTTAAAAGTCACCTCTAGGGCCCACCAGAGCACTTAATGCGACCTGAAATCACTCTAGTCACGTGCCTGGCGCCTGCTCCCCATCCCCTCTTTAATTCTCTGCGGGTTCTGGAGGCTGAAGGCGTCTGTTCTGAGGCCTTCTGGCACACAGCCTGGCACTCGGTGAGCGCCCAGTGCAGACCTATAGCCCTGAGTGATGAGAAAAGGAAGCCCCGCGCTCCACTAGGTCGGTGAAACCCAGCAGGCCGAGTCGCGCCCGCAATCCCGCCAGGCACCGGCGCAGCGCGAGCCCGAGGCTCCGGCCAAGCTCGAAGGTGAGAAACGCCACGGCTGCTCCTCACCTGCGCGTGGTGGCGGCCGCGCCAAATGCGGCCTGCCAAGGTCAGCCAGCGGCTCGGCCCCGCCCTGCCCGTCCACCCTCCCCAGGGCGGCCGCACTTCAGACCGTCCGGGCACAGTCAGCCCCCCGGACACAGAGGAGACGCGTCCCGGACCGTGGCTCCATCCCGGACGGAGGCTGGGCCTCAGAGTCCTTCCGCCTTAGTTCGGACCGGCTGCTTGTGCAGCCCTGCCAGGCCAAGGCAGGCTGGGCCTTGCCCGGCGCGGGGCCCGTTCCCCTGGCAACAGCGCGGGCTACGGCGCCCCACAGCGGTCAAACCACGCTGAGTCACTTCGCCCAGGCATCCTGGCTCTGGATGGAGTTGCCAGTGTCCCTTGGCTCAGCAGCATGCCAGATCCTCATTCCCCCTCCAACTTTTCACAGAGAAAATCCCCTCCCTTCCACCTCCCATCCACAACTTGTCTTCCAAGAATCCTACTCTCCTCAAAACGCGTCCTGTATCTAGTTTCTCCCCCAAAATCTAAACCGGTCTCAGGCTCCCCTCAAATTTACCGTTCTCCCACCTTTGCTTCCTGAATTTGTTGGGATTATAATAAAGTCACGGCAGCTGCACACTCAAAGTATGCGCTAGGTGCCAGGCACACCATAGGAGTACTCAGGGATTCTTGTCCTTGAAAGAGGAGGGAGAGATAGAATTTAGTATGATAGCACAAAATGTCTCATTTACTTTTGTTTGAATTTTTTATTCTTTTTTTTTTTTTTTTTTTTGTGTGGGTTTTTGCTTTTGTTTTTGTTGTTTTTATTGGGGGAGGGTTGTTTATTTGAGACAGAGTAGCCCTGGCTGTCCTGGAACTCACTATGTAGACCAGGCTGGCCTGGAACTCAGAGATCTGCCTGCCTCAGGCTCCAGAGTATTGGTAAAGCATGTGCCACCACACCAAGATTTTTTTTTTTTTTTAAGATTTATTAGGAAGGAAGGGGTGGCTGGAGAGATGGCTCATCGGTAAAGAGCACTGAGTACTCCAGAGGACCCAGATTCAAATCCCAGCACCCACATGGAAACTCACAACTATCTGTAACTCCAAGATCTGACACCCTCACATAGACATACATGCAGGCAAAACACCAATGCACATAAAATAAGAAAGAAAGAAAAGAAGGAAGGAAGGAAGGAAGGAAGGAAGGAAGGAAGGAAGGAAGGAA
>NW_026596034.1:21901755-21948212 GCF_907164565.1 Psammomys obesus
GAAGGAAGGAAGGAAGGAAGGAAGGAAGGAAGGAAGGAAGGAAGGAAAACAAGCTCATGGTTTTGGTCCCAGCACTCAGGAGGTAAAAGCAGGAGGATCACTGTGAGTTTGAGGCCAGCCTAGTCTACATAGTGAGTTTCAATCCAGTCAGGGCTACATAGTTAGATTCTGTCTCAAAAAAATACAATTATTATTAATAATTGCATGTGTTTGTGGCTGTGCTCCAGGAGGCCAAAGATGTCAGACACATTTGGAGCTGGAGTTACAGGTGGTTATGAGGCCCCAGAGATGGGTGCTGGGAACCAAACTCAAGTCCTCTACAAAAAAAAGGACACATTGTTGACCGCTGAGACATGCTCCAGCCCCAAAATATTTGATTTCTGTATTGCCCTTAAACCGAGCATATTATCTGAACTCCAAGATCTGACACCCTCACACAAACATACATGCAGGCGAAACACCAATGCACATAAAATAAGACAGAAAGATTCTTTCCTTCCGGGAGCTCCCATCTTCAACAAATTCAATATAGGTCTCTTCCACTAGACTTCTTTCTTCCCAGATTATACCGAAGTTCTTGGGGACACACACCGCCACCGCCACCGCCGCCACCACCTCTCTCCTGTCAGGATTCCTCTGTGCTGCTGAAGCCACAGATAGTGCCCCAAGCCACAAAGATTTTCAAGTTGGGACTGTGGGGCCTCCTTCTGGAACTGCCAGGGGTCAGAACCTTTAGCCTCTCTTCCTTTTGAAGGACCTTGTTAAGTTGGATTCCTTAGACATTTCTCTCTCCCTGCTGAGTGTAATGGCCCACACATTCCTCACAGCGCTGAAGGCAAAGGCAGTCAGATCTCTCCGAGTTTGAGGCCAGCCTGGTCTACATAAGCCTCTGAGGCCCAATGGACAAGAAGCATGTCTAGCGAAAAAACAAACAAACAAACAAACAAATGTGTAAGCCATATGTGTGCAATAAATACGACAAAACTGCTCTGTCACATGATTTGGGTCCTTACACACATTAACCTCTCTATAATTTAAATTCTTGCTTTCAAGGCTGACTGATAAAGCTCAGATTTGAAGATAATGTCCTTGTTACTCTGGCTTCAGAGACGCATATTGCTCAGTTGCTATCTGGAAATGGAGGAGTCAGGGTCAAATAGAGAAATGAAGGTGGAGGATGGGCTAATGAATGTACCAGCAAGAAAAGAGCCTCAAGAGCCAAAGCCTTCTAGACCCCAGACTTCCCTACCTCCAGAGTACATCTCCTGCATGTCTAAAGAGTGTCCCACGTGCAACAGATCCCTATATTCACGCTTAGTTCTTGCTAAAAAGCCTGCTCCTTCCGGGGAGCACTACCACCCACCTCTGTGGCCCTTCTCTCCATAGGCATCTTCACATTCTTATTAGCTACCTCCTGTTGTCGTGCTAAAACGCCATGACCAAAGGCAGATTATAGAAGCCTTTATTTGGACCTATAGTTGCAGAGGGACAAATCTGCCATGTCAGAGAAGCATGGCAGCAAGCAGCAGGCATAGTAGCAGGAGCAGGAAGACTGAAAGATCACATCTTTTACTGCCAGCAGGAAGCAGAAAGAACAAACCGGAAGTCCACTATGACCTCTCAGAGCCTGATCCCGGCGGACACACTTCTGTCAGCAAGGCTGCACCTCCTAACTATCCCCAAACAGTGTCATCAGTGGGGACCAACTGTTCAAATGCCTGAGCACGTGGGGGACATTTCTCCCTCAAGCCACTGCATTCTACTTTCTGGCCCTCATAAGCCAGTCGCCTTATTTTAATGCAAAATGCATTTAATCCAATGTCAAAAGTCTCCATAGTCTTTCACAGTCTCAACACTGTTTAAAGACCAGAATCTCTTCTAAGACTGGGGCGAAGTTTTTGTTCGTTTGGCTGGTTGGTTTTGTTTTGTTTTGTTAATCTTTATTGTTGTTGTATTTTGTTTGTTTTGTTTTTGAGACAATGTTTCCATGGCTGGCCTGAAAGTCATTATTTAGGCCAGACTGGTTTCAGACTTACAGAGATCTCCCTGCCTCTGCCTCCCAAGCGCCGGAATCAAAAGTGTATGCCACCACACCCAAGCTTCAAGGCAATCTCTTCATTGTAACCCTCTGTAAACTAAAAAAGCAAATTACATACTCCAGCATATACTAGCACAGAATGTACATTATCATTTCAAAGGGGAGGAATACTAAACCAAAGCAAGACCGGCACCCAGCAGTGGGAATACCAAATCCCATAGCTCCATGTCTGGTATCAGAGCGCTGGATAGCTCTGCCCCTCAAGCTTTGAAGCTTGCAAGATACATCTCTCTTGGGCTGCTTCCTCTACCTCTGCAGCTTTCCTTGGCAGCTGTCTCACAGCCTTGGCATCTCCAATATCAGGCTTCCCTCTCACAGCCTCACTCAATGGCCTGTCAGGTCCTTCTTCCCTCTCTCAGGGCCTTTGCACAGGGACTCCCTCCGCCACACACTGCCTGGTCTCAGCATTCTGAAATGTCAGAGAAAGAATTGTGACCCCTTTCACTCTTGTGCCCTTCATGCCTCTAAAGCCAGAATGGCCCCTCACTCCTTGAACACATTAGCAGCAGCTCTCCTTGGCAGCTTATTTCTAGGAGTAGAAACATACAAGTTGTAAACTTTACGTGGCCTTAACAATTACAGTCTCTCTTCCAGCAAATACATTGGCTGTAACATTAAGCTTACCGGGACTCTTTTTCTCTCCAAAATGTACATTTCTTATTTCTTTCTGCCCCACTCACTCTTTTCCATTGCAGATCTGCATAAGCATATCAATAACAGGCATACTACAGGTTCAACATTATTCAGTCTTGGAATTTTTCTCCACTATAAAATTCCTCTGTTGCTTTTTGGTTTAACCTCAGCCAAGTTCTTAGGACAAGGGTAGAAGGCAGCTAGATTCTTTGTCAATATATCACACGGGGTTGTCGACCCCGTTGCTGGTAAAGTCATTGCTTCCCTCTGAAACCTGAGGCCTCTCAGTACTATGGTCTTCCAGGCTCCTGCTAGGTTGGCCCGTTAAGTTTGGTTTAAAGCATTAAATTGTTTTTCCAGTCCAAAGTTTCAAAGTCTTCCACACTCATCCACAAAAGAACATGGTCAGGCTCTTCTCAGCAACACTCTTGGCATCGACTTCTATATTAGTTTCTTTCTGTGGCTGTGCTCACATATCATGACCAAAGGCGGTTTATGGAAAGGACTTGATTTGGGGTTTTGGTTGCAGAGGGAGAAGAGTCCATCATGGCAACAAGCGGCAGGCATAGCAGCAGGAGCAGAAAGCTAAGAGATCATGTCTTTCACCACAAGCGTGGAGCAGAAAGAACAGATGGGAAGCACAGCGCAGCTCTAATCCGCCAGCCTGCTCCCAGGGACACATCCTCTAGCAAGGCTGTATCTCCTAAACTCCCAAACAGTGCCACCCTACAGGGGACACCCTCGTGCAAACTACTACCATCTGGTTCTTCTTTATTGAACCCAGACAGACCCAAGGGCAAGTTGTCCTCCCTCTGAAACATGCCCTGTATCCGTTTCCCTCCTACATCCATCTCTCTCCCTCCATCCAGGCCTGATCAACAGCGTCTTCATTGCTGACCTCATAGCAGTGTCCTGTCCAGTCCCCCTAAAATCAGCCTGCTGAACACTGGTTCCGTTCTCCCGGCTGCCAGGCTTGTCTTTATTTATGAAAGTAAATGGCAGTCTGAAAGAAGCTCCCCGAGGTGTTCCACCCTAATCTCTATGCCTTGTTAATATGTTACCTTTTACATTTAAAGAGATTTTTGCAAATGAAATAAAGTTAGGGTCTTAGAAAGGGAGACTCAAGATAATCACAAGAGTCCTTATGGAGGGAGGCAGGAAGGCCAGAGTGGGAGAAGGACATGTGAAAATGGAAACAGAAGTCAGAAAGATTTGAAGACACTACACTGCCAGCTTTAGGAATAGAAAGAGGAATCATGAGTCAAAGAAAGAAGATTCTAGAAGCCAAAAAAGACAAGGAAGCAGGTTCACCCCTACATTCTCCAGGGGAACCAGCCTGCTGTTACCTTGCCTTTAGCCCTATGAAAGCCATTCCAAACTCTAACATCCAGAATTTCAGGATAATAAATTTGTGTGGTTGTAAGCCACTAAATTTGTGGTAATTTGTCATGGCAGCAATAGGAAACAAATAAAGTGAGTTTCAAATAAGGGTAAATGCATATATATATATAACCAATTATATGTTCTTATATAATTGACAGCTGTTTTTATTTAAAACAGAAACCCAAGTAACAGCTCAGACTCCCTCTGTGTCCCCATAAAGGGGACTCTCAGAAAAAACAACTGCTCCCACCCAAATCTGCTTTCCAAAGGCACCAGTGGTCCAATCATGTTCTTTGAGTCCTCAGCCTCAGGTCCCAGGCTGGTCACCAAGACTGCACTGTCTGAGAAAGGCCAGAGCGAACTCTTCCTGAGGTGAAGACAGCATCTCGTCCTGGTGAGGCGGCTCAGCAGGTAAAGTGATTGCTGCCAAGCCCTGCGACCTGAGTTCAATCCCCAGGCCCTGTGTGGGTGGTAGAAAAGGCAAACCAGCTCCTGCCAGTAGTCCTCTGACCTTCACAGGGGTACACATAGACACACACACACTATATATAATATAAATACATAGTAACATACAAGTAAAAAAGAAGAAGAAAAAAAAACCCAAAGAAGCGGGTTCCCACATCCATCCTATTTAATATCCTCAGGTTGGTGGTGCGTGCCTATAATCTGAGCACTCAGGTGGCTCAAGAGGAGGATTGTGGTCTCCTGAGCTACATCAGGAGACCAGGTCTCAAAACAAAAACAAACAAAAGAAAAACACCAAGATCCTCCAGGAGTCCCTTTGCCTTTGGGATCAGTGGAAACATCAAAGCATGCCTGCCAAGGCCCTGCTCAGCCAACCTCTATCCACCTCCCCGGCATGTGAGTCCATTCTTGCCCCCTGTGATGAGAACAGATCCTGGAGCCAGCAGCTCTGCCTTCCCCCTCAGGCCTTTTGTAAAGGTTACCCTTCACTGAGAATGGCATCCTTCCTTCTCCCCTTCCCCAGGGCCATTTTCTGTGAAAGCAGGAGACCTGTGTTCTTTCTGGATCAGAAGTCAGCCCCTCAGGCTTCTTCCTGCTGAGTCTGACACATAGGGCAGGACTTCCCACCACAGACGAGCCCTCATCATGGAGGAAAAGGACCAACTATGTTTCTAAATTGTTTTAAGGCCTAGAACACACAGGGGACCATTTGCTCCCGGGAGCTGTGAAAGGACAGGCTATGAAGGCAGAGTGGGTTCCTTCTACCCTGAGCTGGGGGTGAGGGTGGAGGTGGAGATGGAGGAGTCTCAGTCAGGACCCTGTACTCTCACCTTAGAAACGGATTACTATCTCAGGGCCGGTCAGTGGTCACCTGTTTCCACCTCAGCTTTGCTGGTCACCAGCTAGTGACACAACCTCTATAAATTTCAGTTTGCTCCAACGCAAAATGGGGCTACTAATAGCTACTACATGGAGCTGTGCTGAGGCCTGCAAGTTTATCATACAGCAAGTGTCTTGTGGGGTGATGGTCCTTGGGGTGAACCACCCAGGCCCTCCTTTTCATTCTACCAAGATATATCACTGTTCATTTTGTCAATGATTGCAATTCAATTATCAAACTATTCTGGGTAGGAGCTGTCGAGACAGAGTTCTTCCTGTCTAGAACTGCTTTATCCGGGTCACGGTACCCTTTCCAGTGGATCTTGGAGAATAAGCCCATCCATTTGGCTAATCCCAATGGCCTGCTAGCAGCATCTCATCCCTGGTGAGCACTGCTGCCTCCTAATTGGCCTTACTGCTTCCACTGAGAAGCCGCCCATTCTCATCTCCTCACAGTCTATGGAGACCTCAGGAAGGAAGAGGGGGAACTGAGGAGATGGTTTAGCTGGCGAGATGTCAAATGAGTTCCATCCTCAGCGTTCATGTAAAAGCTGGGAGGCAAGTCCCTGCTCTGGGGAGAAAGGGACAGCAGAAGCCCTGGAGCTTGCTGGCCAGCCAATTTAGGGGAACTCGTAAGGTACCCTCACTATCTCAAAAAATAATAACAGGGCTGACAAGATGGCTGAGCAGATTAAATGCTTGATGAGTTGAGTGTGATCCCCAGGACCCATGTAAAGGCGGGGGAGAACTGAGTCCATAAGGATGTCCTCTGACCTCCACAAGCCCACACATGTTCTGTGGCACACATGTCTATCCCCACATCATCCACACATCACCAAATAATTGTAAAACGTTTTTATTTTTTGAGGCAGGATCTCATTATGTAGCCCTAGCAGGCCTGGAACGACTCTGTAGGCCAGGCTGGCCTCATACTCACAGAGATCCACCTGCCTCTGCCTCCCTCCCAAGTGCTGGAACTAAAGATGTGCACCACCACACTCAGTTTCTTGTGTTTCAAGACAGCATTTCTCTGTGTAGCTCCGGCTGTCCTGGAATGAACTCTGTAGACTAGGCTGGCGTCAAATTCAGAAATCCACCTGCCTCTGCCTCACTACTGCTGGGATTAAAGGTGTCCACCAATGCCAGCTTCAGACAAAAAAAAAAAAATTTTTAAATTAAAAAAAAAAAGTGGAGAGTAACTGACACCCAATGTCAACCTATAGGGTCCATGTGCACACTCATCTGCATTCATATGTGATGCACACACACATACTCACGCAAGGAAGGAAGGAAGGAAGGAAGGAAGGAAGGAAGGAAGGAAGGAAGGAAGGAAGGAAGGAAAAAAGAAAGAAAAGGAAAAGTAGACTATTTTATTTCCTGCTTACAAACCTCAATTCTTCCTCTCTCAAAGAAGCTA
This sequence comes from Psammomys obesus, assembly GCF_907164565.1. Classification (NCBI taxonomy): domain Eukaryota; kingdom Metazoa; phylum Chordata; class Mammalia; order Rodentia; family Muridae; genus Psammomys; species Psammomys obesus. The sequence continues at coordinate 21,908,631 of NW_026596034.1, forward strand.
TGTTTCCATTTCCTGTGAAATTGGAATTGAAGCCATCAGTCTCCAAGACCCTGCCTGTCTGCTAACTGCAGCTGACCTCTGTGCTTTTCTGGCGGCCCTTCCTTCCCTGGAAAGACTCGGTTCCCTCCACCCTAGGCAGGCTCTCCTAGCTCTGAGAACTGCCAGAGGAGCCTCCTGGGTCGGGAGCTCATCCTACCTGGGTCTTAGCCAGCAGATCCAGAATCTGTGGTAACATCACTTCTTCCAGAAAATCCTTCTCCGAGCCTCAGAGTAGAAGAGGGCCTTGATCCCAAAACACTGCAGGACTCAGCTTTCTGGTTCCTTCTATCAGAGGTTCTGCTGCTCTGTAGTGATCTGATTCTGGCGTGTTGCTCCAGCCAGATCACAGGAAGGCCGACCACAGAGAGGAATCGCCTTCCTCCTGCTCACTGCTGTCTCCCTAACAGACCATCGTTCACAGTAAGCACACAGGAAATGCATGCTGAGCCGGGTATGGTGGCACACACCCGTCATCTCAACATGCAGAAGGCGTGTAGGAAGACAGTAATGCAAGAGGAGAGTAGATCTGAAGCTATCTTGGGCAACATGTCAAGACCCTGTCTCAAACAAATAAACAATAAATGATTACATTAGAAAGAAAGAAAGAGAGGGAGAGAGGAGAGGAAGATGGTGTTTCTCTCTCTCTTTTGTTTTGTTTTGTTTTGTTTTGTTTTGTTTTTCAAGTCAGGGTTTCTCTGTGTAGCCCTGGCTATCCTGGAGCTCACTCTGTAGACCACTCTGGCCTCAAACTCAAAGATCCACCTGCCTCTGCAAGGCCTGTGTCATCACTGCCCAAGATGGTGTAACTCTTATGTGAAGCCTGCTATCAAGTAAAACTGGAAAGCTTTTATGCAATCTTAAGAGGAACCAGGAAATCACTTTTTATAAAGTTAATAACCACTCATTGAATCATTTTAATATAAAAGTTGGTTTTCTTCACCTAGGGTGTAGCTCAGCGGTAGACTGCTTGCCTGCCATGTATAAGGTGCTTTGCCGGTTGCCCAGGGCTAGAAGGGGAGAAAAAGACTCACTTCCGGTATTAGTATCCCTTCAACATAGCAAACCATCCCTTCCCATATCCCTTGTGAATTGTAGGGTATTTCTTTGTTTTAGTTTGATTTTTATTTGCTACACTCAAGACATTTTGCACCCATTAACTTTTCCTTGTTAAGAGATTTTTACGACTGTTCTGTGCTTTAAGCAAGAAGTACCAGCATCCAGTGTATAAAATCGTCTCTTAGCGTCCTTGGTGAGAGTCCGGCAACCCTTCTTCCGCTGACTGTAGCTAGTGAGGCTTGGAACACGATGTCATCCTTCCAGAACTCGCCTCAGCGCTAGATAAAATTTACTCTGTGTCTCTGGTTGAGGACAAGGTGTTTGGAACCAGCCCCTTACACAACAGAACTGCTGGAGGGCTGCTCCTAGGAGGCAAATGAAATAAAAATCATGGTGTGTGAAAAATGTGCCCACAGAGTCCTAGGAACCAACGATTTTAAGGCTTTGGCTGCCTATAATTCAGTTTTTATTTTATGTTTCTTGGAAAACTAAAGGTTTGTATTTACCGTGTGTGTTACCTAAGATGTAGAAAGAAAAAAAAAAAAAGCAGACATGGGGGGAGGAGGGAGAGAAAGGGGAGAAGGCAAAGAGGTGGGGAGAGAAAGTGGGGGGAAGGGGGAGGGGAAGTGGAAGGGGGGGAGGAGAGATGGATCCTGGAGTGCTGAGATTTCCAAGTTTGTGCCAGGCCTGTTCCAGCTGCTGGCTCTGCAGCTGGCCTCCTCTGGCCCTACAGGACTCCAGGGGAGGAGATTTCCTTTCAGTCTGAAATCCATCTTTCTGCTTGCTTATTTCTATGGGGAATGGTACATGAATGCTAAACTGTTGGCTGCGCTTGCTTACTTTATTCACAACTGTGCATGGCTGAAACACCTGAATTTTCCCTCATATACTTTAAAGCAAATTGTGTTCTGGGACCTTTCAGCCTGCTCCTGGTAGAATTTTCTTTGAACGTTCATATCTCAAAACCTTGTGTAACCCGACACAATTATCTGAAAAAGCTCAGAATCCAAAAGCACTACGTTCTGAGCTAGGAATGAAGGTCAGCACTGGGAAAGAAGTGTTTTCTTCCCTGCCTGAGGACTGCATCCTACCTCTCTATGACAATGCCCAATTCATGTTCCAAAGAGAAACTGCTGACCCCCACATGGGGACCAGTGGGCACACTTGGCTGTTCTCTCCAAACAAGGCATCGCTTAATGATCACATTACAAAGCTTTGGATCTGGCTGGTGGTTAAAAATACTTCAATAGAGCTGGGGAAATGGCTCAGTGGATAAAAGCTTTCTGCACAAGCGTGAGGACCTAAGTTTGAATCCCCAGAACCTACATAAAAGTTGAACACATAGCACAAATACGTGAAATCCTAGTGCTCCTGTGGAGAGGGTGGGGAGGTGGAGACGTAAAAATCCATGGATGCTGGCTAGCCAGCTAGCCTGTGACCTGGACAGGGGTGAAGAGGACAAAAGAGACTGTGTCTCAAACAAGACAGAAGTAGAAGACTGACACCTGAGGTCATCCTCTGACCTTCACACTCATACCTGCTTTCTCTCTGTCTCGCTCTCCTCACTCTCTCTCTCTCACACACATCCCTTTAATTGTTGGCTATGGTGGCACATACATGCTTGCAATCCCAGCACTAAGAAGACAGAGGCATCGCCACAATTTTGAAGCCAGTCTGATTTACATATCAAGTTTCAGGCTAACTGGGAGGATATAGTGAGACCCTGTCTCAAAGATAGATAGATAGATAGATAGATAGATAGATAGATAGATAGATAGATAGATAGACGACAGACAATATATTTTTAATGATCACCTTGCTGCCTGGCCCTCCCGGGACAGAAGCAAGAGTGTCTTTGGACTCCACTAAGGTCCCTAGCTGCAAAAACAACCCATCCAGGAGCTAGGGTTTGAGGCTAAAGGGGCTATATATAATAGCTAGCTGGAGTTCACGTTTTTAGCAAATGGTTGTCTTAGGCCATTCTGACTCAAACTTAGCCTACACTTCCTCCAGTGATCCCAAGCTGAAGGAAGGGAAGGGACCAGGAGAGAGGGCACAGAAGGTGAGCTTAGAGTACAGCTGGGACTCCAGCAGATGACCCCGCATTCCAGAAAACCCCAGGCCACAGAGCACCGCCCCCCCTTCTGAAAAGCACCGGCAACCACTCATTATTTGCATACCAGTGGTGAGAGACCTCCACAGAGAAAGGCATCACTCATAGGTGGTTGCCTTTTCATGGAATTCACTGGAGAGAATTGGAGGCAAGACTGTGAACAAAACCCCCTCCATCTGGTTTCAGTTTGCTTAAAAAGAAAAAAAAAAAGCCAAACACATACAGGCCTCCCCAGCAGCAATCAGAAGACAGCTTGTGCTTCCTCGCAGTCACATTAGCCACCAAGAGGGGGGCGGAGTTATACATATGCAAATGAATGACACCAGCTAGCCGAGCAACCAAGTTTTGTATCTCTTGCAGTTGTTCTACCAAGAAAAGGCCAGAATAAGGGGCGATGGCAGCCGTGGAGGAGCAAGGCTTTGGAATTAGCTGTAAACATCCAGTTGCCTTAATTCTGCCTTTGGGAGACTTGTTTCTGATCCAGAAGAGGGAACTGCTCATTGAGTTAAGGCCCACCTTTTCATTAAAGGCCGGGGCAGTGCGTTAAGACCTGGGGCCCAGTTCTCAAACTATAGGTCAAAACCCTATATAGGGTCACTGAATGGAAGGGCTGAGAAAAAATTGACAATAGTAAAATGTTTTTTAATACACATGTGCACACACACACATACAACTACTGCAAAATCAAATATGGAATGAATGGATCTGACGTGTTTCTGGTAGCTCTTACCTGTGTTCCAACCTGCGAACTCACCACAGACCTGATTTTGAACACTTGACAAGCAAATCCTGCACTGTGTGACAGCGACCAGATGTGCCTGAAACACCTCACTTCAGATGCGAGACTAGGTGTATCACAGATTGGGATGTTTTTCTATTCCTATGAGGGTTGGATTTTTTGTTTTGTTTTGTTTTGTTTTGTTCTCTTATAGAAATAGTTAGGTATTAGAAAAAAAAAAGACTTCTAAGACTTCTAATATTTTTACTGTCACTCCTCTATGTATCTAATTTATAGAATTTTAGATTGTATTATCTTAGAGTGTCTTATTTTTAAAATTGCTATTTGAGTAGCTGGGCCTGGTGGCCCACGCCTGTAATCCTAGCACTCGAGGAGGCAGAGGCAGGTGGATCGCCGTGAGGCCAGCCTGGTCTACAAAGTGAGTTCAGGATAGCCAAAGCTACACAGAGAAACTGTCTCGAAAAACCAAAAACTAACTAAAAAAATAAAATAAAAATTTTGAGTTGTTGACTTAAGTTTTATTTAAAAAATCATTAATTGAAGGCTGGGCATAGTAACACATGCCTACAATTCCAGCATTTTAGAAGCTGAGGCAGGAGGAGTGAGAGTTTGAAGCCAGCTTGGACTATGTGAGACCATGTCTCAAGGCCTTTAATCTTAGCACTTGAGAGGCAAAGACAGGTTGATCTTTGTGAGTTGGAGGCCAGCCTGGTCAACAGAGAAAATTCCAGGCCAGCCAGCAAAAGATAGTGAAACTCTGTCTCAAAAAAAAAAAAAAAAAAAATTTTTTTAAAGATTTGTTTGTTTGTTTGTTTGTTCAATATATATGAGGGCTCTGCCTGCAGGCCAGAAGAGGGCATCAGATCCCATTATACGTGGTGTAAGATACCATGTGGTTGCTGGGAATTGAACTCAGGACCTCTGGAAGAGCAGCCAGTGCTCTTAACTGCTGAGGCATCTCTCCATCCCCTCAATTTTTTTTTTCTTTTAAGAAAGAAAATCAAAACAAAAGAGCAACCACAAAATCATTAAATAAATTTTGCTTTGGCATTAGTATAGAATTTCCAATAATTTCTGAAACATACATCTCCTGGTTTTAACTATATATTTATGCAAAACCGTTTCCTAGCTTTGACACATAAAACCAAAATACTGACCAACTCGGAGGAACACCGAAGATGTTCCGTGTCCATGTCGACAGAATCAAACATTTAACCAAAATGAGCCTGGTGGCTCACACCTGTAACCCCAGAATTTGGAGGCTGAAACAAGAGGATTGGCATAAACTCAAGGCCAGCCTAGGCAACCGCATAGCGAAGTCCTACAGAAACCACGAGAACAGCACTCGACATGGCTCAGCTGCACAAGCCTGGTGTCCTGGGTTTGATCCTCAGAGCCCACACAAGAGTGGAAGGGGAAAACTGAGTCCACAGAATGTCCTTTTTCATGTGTGTGCAGTGGCATTCACGCACCTTCAGATACATATTGAACACATGCATACACACATAAAGACAAATTAGATTTTGAATATCTTAAAAGAAAAAAATTCATCTGGCCATGTTGGCACATGACTTGAATCCGAGCACTTGGGAGGCAGAGGCAGGCAGATCTCTGAGTTTGAGGCCAGCCTGATCTACGAAGCGAGTGCCAGGAAAGCCAGGGCTGTTGCCACAGGGAAATCCTGTCTGGAAAAGCCAAAACAAACAACTGAACAAGATTTCTAAAACAAATTTTTTTTTTCCAGACAGGATTTCTCTGTGTCCTGATTTCTTGGTGGTCCTGAACTCACTTTGTGGACCAGGCTGGCCTTGAATTCAGAGACCTGCCTCTGTCTTTCGAGGGCTGGGGTTAAAGAGGTGCACCACGCCTGGCTAGCACACCTATTTTCCATACCGATACCTGGAATTACATAAAAAAAAAAAAAAAAAAAAATGGGGCAGCTGGGCATGATTGCCCACACCTTTAATCCCAGCGCTTGTGATGCGGAGACTGGTGGACTTCTATGGGTCCCGGGCCAACCCGGTCTACATAGCAAACTCCAGGCCAATCCAGGCTACATAGGGAGGCCTTGCCTGCCCCTCCCACCAAAAAATCTTTTTGCCCTCAGGTAAAGGAGACTGTGAGTGAAAAGGTTTTAGAAACCCTGATGAGGACACAGTGCTGAACTCTTCTTGAGTCCACGTCCTTCTGTAGAAAGGCTAATGATAGTGTCTGCTTCGAAGGAAGGCAAGAACAGTAGATGAAGCACAAGTTGAACACAGGATTGGCACACAGAATACACAAAATAAATGGGAAAAGATTACAGATAAGTCACCCCAAAGAAATCTGACTCAGAGCCTGCTAAATAGTCTCCCAGAGACCTCTCAGCTGGGCCTTGCTTTTCCCCTGGGGCTGATCCAGAAAATTCTGCAGAGTACAAAATGTTTCCCACCTTCCGGGACCCTACTCTCTAAACATCTGCCTTCAATCTGGGAGGCCATAAAATAATTCAGGAGAGAGTCACAGAAACCGTCTGGGAATCCAAGTGATGTTGGTGTAGCCTTCATCTTACTGCCCCTCCCCCACGTCACTAAAGGGCAAAATCTCCAGGTGCTCACACTAAATAGGATACCTCTGAGAAGAGAGAGGGGTTTTGACTCATGTCCAGGGTATTTAGAGGCGAGTTAGTACTCTCCAGGGCTTCTATCTAGGTCCCATTAGCCCACAAGCATCCAACTGCCACTGGCCTCAGCCCTTGCATAGCTACAGACACCCTGGGCTCAGTTTGTCTGTATAATACCTCTGTTCTCGTCCCTCACCTGGCTGCAGCAACAAGACTTCAGACTTGCACCTTCCCCCAAATCTACTTCCTGGCCATCTGGGACAGAGGTCTCCTTTGCTCAAGACCACACCGTGTTTCCTTTTGCCTGTAAAATGAAGTCCACAAGCCACATGGGGACACAGTTCTCAAAAGCACAGACTTTGCACTTAAACCAGAGTTTCAATGTTGAGCAGGGTCTGAGAGCACTCAGACCCTCAGCCTCTAAGAGCCTCGCTTCCCCTGAAGGTAAAATAAGGACAATCAGACCTTCTACAAAGGGCTATCATGAGGCTTCTGCACCAAGCCCAGAGCTCAGAACACGAGAAGCCTGGAGGCCAGCATATGGACTCAAGGATATGCTGGGAAGATGTCTGCCAGGACTTAAGAAGATGATGAGACCTACTTTGGACATGTTGAGTGCAACTGGCTCATGGTGTCTAAGGGAGGCATCCAGGGCAGCTGCATGCGTGGGCCTGGAGTCAAGAAGGAGGCCACGGCTGGAGAGCCAGCATGTGAGCGGGAAGATGAGGTCATGGGTGGAGGAGGTGAGCGTGAGGCCTCCACAGCCAGACGCTCATCCACAAGGGAGACAGGTTTATGAAGAAGGCTGAAGAAGGGCAGAGAACTGGGGTGAGGGGCAGAGGGAACAGCAGTGTGGCTTTACAAGCATCAAAGAAAGACAAAGCTGGGAACATCAAGAGAGGCCAGCAGAACAGAGGCTTCGAGGAGACCAAGACATCGGAAAGCAGAAATGGGTCTGAGATTCAAGGAACAGGCAGCCTGGTAAGGTTAGGAGTAGGAGCTGACCCCTGGGATAACCTGGGAAGTGGAAAAGAGCACTGGCACCTAAAATAACGCAGGGCAAAAGAGGCTGAGAAGAGAGGACCCATGAAAACAACGCCTGAGGAAAAGGATGCAGGATTGAGGATGCCAATGAGAGAGGCTGCTGAGAAGTGGCCAGTGGGTCATGGTCTATCCGTGGTCCAAGCACAGGGCCCGGCATCCAGTAGGAAGTCAATAAAAAGTTGCTCTATTGGGGTGAAGGGGTTTTGCATTTGCTGTGCAAGCATGAGGATCTGAGTTCAGATCTCCAGAACCCACATAAAGGTTAGGATTGGTGGCACCTATCTGGAACCCCAGTGCCTAGAGGGTTAGAAACAGGTGAATCCCAGGGGCTTTCTGACCAGACAGTCTGGTTGGATTGGTGACCTCCAGGCTGAGTGAGAGACCCTCTCCCAAAAAATAAGGTGGAAAGGAGGAAGACACCCAGTGTTAACCTCTGGTCTCCACAAATATGCACACACACACACACACACACACACACACAGAGAGAGAGAGAGAGAGAGAGAGAGAGAGAGAGAGCTTATCTTAGACCGAGGATGTTGCTCTCCAGTATTTGAGTGTGTGCCTGGTATGCATTAGGCCCAGAACAGAAATACCCAGTATGAAAAGAACCGTACTCTTGTGAGGAGAGTGTGAGTGGAGGTCTAGAACACAGTGAAAGAACTAGTTATTGGCAGGAAACAGCCCCTCTGCCACAGCAGCGAGGAGAGAAGAGTTTGTGAGTATCCTATGTGTAGGGCCCCAGGATTGAAGTGAGTCGGAGTCAGACCACAGAGGAAAAACCAAGCGCAGAGGAAAAGGTGCTTTTACAGATGCACCCTCCCAGAAAGCCAGAAGGTGGTGCTAGTGAGTCACAGGTCACCAACGCACAGCCAGCCAGCTTCTAGTTCCAGACCCTTGGTCCTCCAGAGCCTGGGGCAGGCCACGGTTGGCTGACCAGGTTTCTGACCAATGGGGTTGGGGTGGAGTTGGGCGATGGGACAAAGGATTAAGGCTGTGGTCTGAGTGCTTGGGACCAGGTGGCTCCAGAAGCTCTGCTCCTTCTGGTTACCCTTCATTAACCTGCCCTTCTAGGCCCTGCCTTACCTGCTAGGGCTCCTGCCCTCTGCCCCACTCCCCTTTCTTCCAGGGAGGTCCCTACCAGCCCAGAGTCCTGATTCCAGCAGAAGCTGGTTCTGTACCCCAAGGCAGGCTCAACCTGGCACCAGGCCTCAGCCAGGGCTGGGCCAGCCCCTCCCGGTTATGACTATTTGAAACACTTTGCACTTGTAGCGCACCTCCACCTGATGAGGAGAAAGGGTCAGTGGCTGAGGAAGCCACAGAGAGCCAGACCCTGGGATGGTCTCCTGATTTAGAAAAATGGCATGTGTGTGTGTGTGGGGGGGGGGGTCACATAAATGTGGCAGGTCCTCCAGTCTCATCAGGGCTTACAATAAATAGTTTTGCCTGAAGTGGTACACTCTTCTAGAAGCATTCTGCCGAAAGGGAATCTCCTCATCCTCTCTCAGCCAGTCTCCCTCTGTCCCCACCCTGGGCTTTCCCCGTATCCTTTATGGGACCAGGGCAGAGCCCTGCCTCCCAGTTTCTTCCTCACCTTGCTTTCTTGCTTCTACTGCTCTGAGTACTGGCACTGTGGGTACCCTTGCTGGTCCCCCTGGGACTCTACTTTCTTTCTCCCTTTTCTACCACAGGAAAAGTACTTAAAAGGGCAGAGACTGGAGAAGCTGCAGCTGGATCCTAAGGAGGGTAGCCAGATGTGGAAGAGCCAACCAATTCAACTTTTCCAGTTAAAGTGGGGTATGTTGCTCACTTCTGGACCTGGCCAATTGACTCAGGGCAACAGGACTCAGTGGGTTTGGAAAAGGATTGTCTCTCTGAATTTCTAGAAGCAAGATGACCCAGGCAGAAGGGGAGCTTCAGGAAACACATACAAGCACACATAAAGCAGCGACACAGGGCGTAGAACCCCATGGATATAAACCCCATGCATATAAACCAAAGCGCTGGAGGCCACATCCCCAAGGTCAGGCACGCACACCTTACTCAGGCAAGCCCAGCCACCCAGGCCAGGGCTCGGCCACTGTCCATATTTATGGAGAGAGGACAGGTGGAAACACGTCAGTGGCTCTGGGTGGAGATGGGCTCTCCACCCAGAGTTCCCCCTCTCAAGTGGATCTGGTCTCCAGCTTCTTCTCAGAGATATCTCTGGCCCATCGGGAACCCACATCTGAGTAGAAGAGAGGGCTTTGGAAGGGTGTTTTCATAACTCGTGGGAGCAGAGTCTGGACCCAGGAGCCACAGGATAAAAAGCTGTGATAAGGTGTCCATGACCTCTCAGGACCTAGAAAGGATAGAGGTGAGGAACTGGGCAAGGGCTGGAGGTTCGCAGAAGCTGGGATCTCCATTGCCACGGTTTGTACCTACCTACTCTTTGCCTTGGGCCTGGCACCCAGCTATTGGCACTAGCCCCCGATGCCTGCCAGAGCCCTGGCATGCATGTTAGGCACAAGGTGCCAGACACGGGGGTGGCAGGGGGTGCCAGGCCACACACACACACAAACAAGGACCTTCCTACAGGCAGGGAGGGAATCGCACCCACACACCACTTATCTCATCCCCTGGGGACTCAGGGAAGCAGAGCGGGGACCACCCTGCCCTGACTCCCTTCCAGGTGTTCCCTGGAGAGGGGGTGCGTGAAGCAAAAGCAAGAGGAGACTTTGATGCTTCCATTGACTTCCCACCCATACCCACCACCATGAAAATGAGGAGGTGAAACAGAAACTTCCAAGGATCTCTGTGGTCACGCTTCCCTCCTAGCTGTGGCCGAGAACTGCTCAGGCGAGAGTGCACGTTTGGGCGTCTATCCCAGTTTGAGTGCGGGTGCGGGTGTGGCCACGGCAGACTCTGGCTGTTCTGGAAGTCATGGCAGTCACAGCGGTATCGGTATCGATGCGGAATACTTGAATGAAAGTTGTTATTGGTGGTGGCCGTGGTGGTGGTGGTGGTGTGTGTGTGTGTGTGTGTGGGGTATCCTGAGGAAGGATGAGCAGGATGTGCACACCTGAGGAGGCTCGGAGCTCTTCGCGTGCCAATAGGCGCACGGGAGTGAATGAGATGCAGGGCAAAGGGTTGGGCGGACTGGCCCTTTCCTTGGCGAAGCTGGCGACTGACGGCTCCGCCTCGTACAACTTGGGACTTTGTTCGAAAGCGGATCTAGCCGAGGGGGCGGGGCGGGGGGGGCACCTGCCTGGAGAGGGGTGCTAAGATAGAAGTGCAAGAAAGCCCCACCCTGGCCCCGCCTTCGCCCCGCCCCAGCCCCGCCCACATGGCGCTTTATAAGCTGGGTTCGAGGGACTGTAAAGAAAGCGAGTAACCCTTCCACTCCAGGCTGGTGTTCCTCTGCACTCTGTGTCCCGGCCCCGAGTCCCTCTCCGCGCTCCCTAACCCGGCCCCAGCCCCGCCCCGGCCCGGCCCGGCCCCGCAGTCATGGAGCGCTGGCCTTGGCCGTCGGGCGGCGCCTGGCTGCTGGTGGCGGCCCGCGCGCTGCTGCAGCTGCTGCGCTCAGACCTGCGTCTGGGCCGCCCGTTGTTGGCGGCGCTGGCGCTGCTGGCCGCGCTCGACTGGCTATGCCAGCGCTTGCTACCCCCGCCGGCGGCACTCGTGGTGCTAGCGGCTGCTGGCTGGATCGCGTTGTCCCGCCTGGCGCGCCCTCCTCGCCTGCCCGTGGCCACTCGCGCGGTGCTCATCACCGGTGAGTGCGCGGAGCGCGGGGACTCCAGGCTGGAGGGCGGGACCGCACACCTAGAGGGTTTCCCTTGGGCACCATCGAGGCCGACTCCGCGCCTCGGAAGTGAGAGTCCTCCCCTGCAAGCAAGAGAGTGAGCCAAGTAGGAAGCTCCGGGCACCTCACCAAGTCTGGGTTAACTACCTGCAGCCGCGCAAAGTATTGGAGGGAAAGTTAGGGAGAGTGGGCAGGTGCTCAAGGAGACTAGTGACGGAAAGAGAAGAGGCGAAGAGACGAAGGGTATGCTGTGCTCCTCCCTAAGAAGCCAGGTGTGGAGCAGACGACAGTACTCTTGGGGACCTCGGAAGACCTGAGGAGGAAGAATGCCATTTCTTGAACTCTGCCTGACACCCCCACGTCACTGGAACACACTGTCTGCTGTTCTCTAGGGACAGAGAGCTCAGATGGCGTTCTGCTCCCCCTGACCTCCATCGGCTGGAATCCTTGGAGTTCAGAACCGCCTGAGGTCACAGCAGCTGCATAGGAGCTGCTTCTTAGATCCAGCTACCCTTTTGCCAAAAAAACTGCAGCGGTCTGCGTTCTACACCTAGCATTTCATCCTGCCTTGTCCTGGGGTGCCCAGGAAAGGGGCTTTGGAGAGCTGGACTCAGGTGTCTCGGGTGCCTGGCTGAGCTCTCTTTGTCTGGAGCAGGGAATAAATCTGTCATCAGAGGGAGGGTAGGGGAAGGGGGGCTGCAGACCCAGCAGGAAATGGGGAGGGGGAGGAAGGCCAGGGGGCATTGGTCCATTGCATGGGAGGAGGGGCAGCCTTGTTTCTCCCCCAACCACCATGGCTTCTCAAAGAGCTTGGTCCTTTTATGGGTGGTCTGCTTGATCGGATGCGGCTGGAAGAACTCAGGAGGAAATCCTTGAACAGGACCTTGGGGAAAGTTGGTGGAGACAGGTGGACTATGAAAGGTGTCTGGGATCGCAGAAAGGTGTCTGTCTGTGGAGATGTGGTGGGATGGGAAGTTGCCTTGGGAGGAGACTTGAATGGCAGGTGAGAAACCAGATCGTATTAAGGTAGAGGAGGGTGGCACAAAGGTTTACGGCTTCAGAAGAAAGGGTGGAGATTGAGTAGGACTCCAGAGTGAGTGTGAAGCCTCGTGGAACCCCAGTTTCAGGAGTTTGAGGAAGGAAAGCTACCAGACTCTCTCGGAATGAAGCAGGGACTAGGTTATAGGCTCTGCCTACAATGCAACAGATCCTGTCCTCTACTCTGTGAGCGACTTCACCAGGTCCTAGGCCACTTCAGGTTCTACTGGTCCGGCTGGGCAATCTTTCCTAAAATCTCACCTCAGGTCTTTGCTGCTGCTGCTACTTCTTCTAGTCTTGAGCCTGAGCAAGAGGTGGGAAGAGGGATGTGCCCCGGGCTCTCTCCATCTCTGCAAGCTCAGTGCTTGGGAGAACAGGACGGCTCAGCCTATTCCTGTGTAAGCTTGGAAGTTGGCTTCTAGCTTCCCGGTGGCTGCAAATTCTGGGGCTTTCCCAGCCACCACTAAGCAGCAAGACACTTAAGTGACCAGGTCTTGCCCCACCTGCCAAGAACACTGTGCCCTTCTGCCTGTAGAGCTGTCACTTAACCCTCCCCAAGAATGCCCACGCACTGCTTGCCAAACCTACTCCACAAAAGCTCAGCCACGGGGTCAAGTTTGGGCTGTGTGGCTTGGTACCTTGTGTGCATGCATGCGTATATCTTTGTGTTGATGGGTGACGGGGGTAAGCTCATGTGTGAACATCCAGGAAGGTTAGGGATGTTTGCAGGTGGGCAAGAGGCTAAGATGTGGGGGTGTGTTGGGACCTCAGAGCTGAGGCTCTGGGAAGCTTTAGTGGAATGCTGTCTGCTCCAGAAGAAAGCAGAGGCAAGTGTGTCTATTTGTGCACACACACTCCCCTCCCCCCAGTCAGATTTGCTTGGGAAGGACCCCTCAACACAGACTGGCAGGCCCCAGCCACACAAAGCCCAGTTTGCAGCCCCCTGCCCAGCTTTGTTCTCCTCTCAGCATAGGGGGCGGGGCTGAGATGAGGAGGGGTGCTGTTTGTCCAGGAGTGGGGAAGCGAGCTGCAAAGCAGCTTTTCTGCTCAGCAGGACCTCGGGGCTGGCGGTCTCCACAGCACCTCCTCCCTCACTGGCCCTCCTCCTCCTCTCACTGGCCACCCACAGAGCCAGGATCAGAATGGAAACCATCAAGGAAGCAAGGGCTTATCAGTACCAGGGACCCCCACACTGGGGCCTTGCCTGGTGGTTCTTATCTCTGCATACCAAGGACAGGAAAACGAAGCCTCCATGAGTGGTAACCGACCTCAGGTCACCCTTGGTGGTATGGGGAGGGATTCCAATGCAGGTCTGTTTTCTTCACTTACCATGCACGGTTCCTGGCCTGAGAGGGAAGTGGTCTAAGGCTCAGCAAACATATATACTTAAAGTCAATGATTGGAATTCCAAGGGCAGAGATCATGGGGAAGTTGGGAATGGGGCTCTGCCGTGAGCCTGGAACAAAGGAGGGGTGTTGAGAGGCGTGCTCAGGTTGAACAGGTCCAGGGTGATGTCATCTGGGCTTTATTCTAAGGCTCATAGGTTCCTGAGGAAGCAAAAGGCCTCTGGGAATTGTCAGCAGCAGAGTGGTGCTGTCAGTTTTGAAGACAACCCTCTGACTTAGGCAAGATGGCTTGGGACAAGTGGAACTGGACTAGGTCTCTGTTTCTTCTGTAAAGTAAGGTTTATCAGTCACATTTGATGGGATAGCTGTATAGGGAATCAGGGAGATAACAGCTGTCACAGAATTGATGCTCAGGGCTCAGCCAGAGGACAAACTTATAACACATATTTGTAAGGAAGAGGGAGGGCTGAGTGTCCAGGAGCCTAGATTCCACCCACACCCTGGTGATCCTTGGCTTGTCTTGGGCTTGGCTGGGCCATTGTGGGAATTCATTGGCTATCTTACCCTGGCTAGGTTGTGACACTGGCTTTGGCAAGGAGACAGCCAAGAAACTGGATGCCATGGGCTTTACGGTGCTGGCCACTGTGTTGGATTTGAATAGCCCTGGTGCCATAGAACTGCGTGGCTGCTGTTCCCCTCGCCTAAAGCTGCTGCAGATGGACCTGACCAAGCCAGAAGACATCAGTCGTGTGCTGGAATTCACCAAATCTCACACCACTGGCACTGGTCAGCAGATGTGTCTCCCTTAGTGGTGGGCACAGCTGGGTGTGAGGGAGGCAGGGACTGAGTATTTGCGGTTAGGCTGACCTGAGGCTCCCCTCCTGGCTTTGTACCCGTAGGCCTGTGGGGTCTGGTTAACAATGCCGGCTTCAACAGTGTGGTCGCGGATGTGGAGCTTTCTCCAGTGGCAACCTTCCGCAACTGCATGGAGGTGAACTTCTTTGGTGCGCTTGAGCTGACCAAGGGCCTCCTGCCACTCCTTCGTCACTCAAGGGGGCGTATTGTGACCGTTGGCAGCCCAGCAGGTAAGTGCCCTTCTGTCCTGAGACAAAGTAGTAAAGGAGCTGTGATTAGGTGATTTGAGGACTCCCAGGCCAAGGCTGGGCAGCCTCATCCCCATTCCATCCCCAGGAGACATGCCATACCCCTGCCTGGCAGCCTATGGAACCTCTAAGGCAGCTGTAGCACTGCTTATGGACACATTCAGCTGTGAACTGCTTCCCTGGGGTATCAAGGTCAGCATCATCCAGCCTGGCTGCTTCAAGACAGGTGAGGGTTCAGGTGTGGGGTGGGCAGGGCTGTGTGGGCTGATGATGTGGCATGGCTTGGGTCACAGACATAGCTCACATTAATGGCCTTTGGCTCCTCTGACGGCTGCCTTCTGATCTTGCCACCCCTTCCTCAGAGTCAGTGACTAATGTGAATCTCTGGGAGAAGCGCAAGCAACTGCTGCTGGCCAACCTGCCTGGGGAGCTGCTGCAGGCCTATGGGGAAGACTACATTGAGCACTTGCATGGGCAGTTCCTGCATTCGCTCAGAATGGCATTGCCTGACCTCAGCCCGGTTGTAGATGCCATCATTGATGCACTGTTGGCAGCTCAACCACGCCGCCGCTACTACACAGGCCGTGGCTTGGGGCTCATGTATTTCATCCACCACTACCTGCCAGAGGGCCTTCGACGCCGCTTCCTGCAGAACTTCTTCATCAGTCACTGTCTGCCCCGAGCACTGAGGCCTGGCCAACCTGGTCCTGCTCATGCTGAGGACACCCCCCAGGACCCAAACCCTTCCCCAGTGGCAGCTCGGTGAGCCACAGGCCTCAGTGTTCCAGCAAGAGAGGCTCCATGAGCCCTTGGCCCTCTCCCATGGCCATTACAAACTCCTAGAATCTGTGGTAAGAGAAGCCCAGCTTCCACTGCTGATGGCTAGTCCAGGCCCGGGAAGCTGAGTTTGCTAGTAAGCCTCTGGACCTCTCCTCTGCTTCATGAGCCCACACATCCCCTACCGGGTACAATCTGCACACTGCAGCTTGGGGAACCCAGATGGATAGAGAGTTTAGTGTAAGATTTGGCTATAGCCTTTGCTAGGACTCTACAGACCATTTCTGTGCAAATGTAAGAATGATTAGGCAGGTGGAGACCTCCTCAGGATTCTTTAGGCACCAGGGCCTCAGTGCTGCAAGTCTAAGGTAAATCCCAACTGCCTCTTGACTGGCTCAAGATTGAAATCCCCAACTACCTGCTCCCAGCCACAGAGAAGCTACAGATTGAACTTGCCTGCTTGTTGACATTTTAAAATAAAGATACATTTTTATTTCTCCTAGAATGAGAGAGATACATTGTTTGGAGGAGGTGACTGCCTGGTTGCCTGGGTGACAGGGTGTGGCTATGTGAAAGAGTTTGGGAACTTCCTGGGAGATCCTTGGACTCAGCAGGGTAGCTGAGTGGACCCCAAAGGCACAATGTGGTTCATATACCTCCTCTACCGACCTCAAGCAAATCATTTGTCCCTATGTCTGGGTTTCTGCATAATGAAGTGAGATGAAGGAAATGGTCATCTTTAGGGAGTTACAGAGCTTGTTGAAGCAGTTTGGGAGGTCTGGGCAAGGGTGGGGGAAGACAGAGCCAAGATACAAATCCTCTCTAACAACCCCCGCCCCAGCCTATCTCCATACCTAAGGTCTCAGCAGAAAAAGCCCCCTCCAGGGACTCCCCTGATGCTGTGACTGCTGACTGCAGGAGAGGGCTCAGCAAGGGTACAGTGATGAACAAAGCTAGGAGCCAAGGAAAGGACCAGGAGGTAGCAAACAGTAGGCTTTTTAAAGAGGGCAATTTTATTGTCTCAGAGGGGTAGAGCTGAGGGAGAGGGCTGCAAAACTACTTTCCTCAGACTCCCAAGAATACACATTCTCTATTCTCACAGGCCATGGTTCTGGGGATGACCCACAGAGGGGTGAGGAGGCTTGCACTGCCCCAGGGGTTCTCTGGTTAGGGAGGGATATGAAAGTGACACAAATTTCTTAGACACGGTAGCGGCTGTAAAGGGGTATGGGGGACATGAGCACTTTGCTCTGGAGGGGATCTTGGTCCATTCTTGATCAGGGGATAGGTGCCTAACCCCCTTTCAGGCCTAAGAGCAGTCCTGGTGGGGGTCATGGAAGTTGGACAACCAGTTCCAAGACAGTGTGCTACACCAGGTCAGATAAGTGAGCCCTGGGCTTCTCCACAGCACACAAAGACACACACAGTGCACTTGGGAAACTTGGGTTAGAATGCTAGAAGATGGGAATATAGTTGTCGATCTTGGCGCGATGACGTTGGGCGATGCACTCAGCAATCCACACAATGTTGCGACATTCCTGTTCCTTAAGCTTCACAAAGGCATAAAAGACACCAAAGTGGAATTGGTTCAGGAAGGCCAACTTGTTCAGCTTTACCTGTGGACAAATGCAGATGTGATGCACAGGGGCTGTGGCCAGCAGATGAAGGCCTAAGTCACAAACCTCCCGCCTGGGTAGGCTCCGCAAGAGCCTTGTGCTCACCTCATGCTCAAAGAATCGGTCTTCCAGGGTCTTGTCTCCAGGATTGCTACCTGCACCCTCAAAAAGCAATTTGTATTCCTGGCCAAGAAACGGGGAGAAGCACAGGTATGGGTGCTGCCAGGCGCTGGGGGTGCCAACCTAAATCTTGTCAGGCAGGGCACTTACCGGGTAGTAATCAGCTACATTCTTGACCTGTTCATAGTCATCAGCCCGAGCTAGCTGAGCCAGGCCCTCAGGGTAGAGTCGCCCACAGTGTGGAAACAGCTTGGCACGGTCCTCCTTGGACAGCTCTGTGCCGAAAGAGTTGATGGTGATGATGAAGGCTCGGCGGTCCGCTTCAAACTGCAGGACCAGTGCACAGATGAGGAGAGAGGGAAGATGAGGGAGACCATAGCCAGCCAGTTGGCAGAGCTCACCCTGGCAAAGATCAGTGGGGACAAAAAGCAGAGAGATGGGCAGGCACTCACCTCTAGGATAGGACACATGGCATCAGCTGTGGTTCCACCCAACAGAGTGCAGAACTTGTAGAAGGACTCCAGATAGGCCTATAAAAAGACCAGTGTTTGCTTAGAGCAAGGAGATCAATGCTGGGGGACTTAGTTGAAACCTTGTCAGTTTGTTCTCCTCTCTAAGCCTTTTATGGTAGAGATGGGCCAGCTCATTCTATGACAACTTCCCCTCTACCAAAATATCTACCAAATTCTAATCATCCAAGCAGCAGTAGCTTACTGCCTTCTGAGTGGGTGTGACAAAACAGTTTCTGGCCCACTGTCTACTTCAGCGTACGTATCCTTAACCCTTTCTGTTGTCAATTTTAGAGAGGGCTCTGTCTTCTTCCTAGAACTCTGTCTTACTTTTCTAGACTCCAGAACCACCCCCTTCCCCAGCCTCAGAAAACTAGGTATCCAAGGGCTAGTAAGGGAAAGTTATCCTCAGAGTTTACAAACTGTCTAGCCTGAATCCATAAGCCCTCCCTTGCAACAACCCACCTTTGGAAAACTATTCCTCCCACCCCCAGCCAGCTCCTAAGCATCAACAGCAGGAACCAAATTATCAGGTCAGTTCCTGCTGAAGGATAGTTAATGCCTATGTGAACACAGGCCTCACAGTCAATAACTGGGCACATGGGCTGCCAGCAGAAACAAGTACTTTTTGTCCAGGCAAATTGGATCTGATGGGCATGAGGAGAGGACAGGTCAGCTTAGATACAAGGTCTTTTCTGACTTTCATTCACAAGGTTTCTTTCCTTTCCACCATGGGCTTGCAGACTCCATGGGAAACACTCTTGCATGAAACTTCACTCAGACCCCCCCTAAGATCACAGAGACTGGATTTATACAGGGGGTTTGCAAGGTATAAAAAGCTTTCCACATTCAGGTGTGCCTTCCAAGCTAGCTTGAACCCACAGGATCTGCCATTCAGAGAGAGATAGATAGTGATACCCACAGCCCCGCAAAGCACAGTGACACTATACAAAATGAGCCCAGTGGAAAACCTGCAGATGATCACTGAGCTCACAGGAAACAAAAAGCCAATATAAGTCAGTAATAAGAAAAGCATGGAAAGAAACAACACTGCCCAGCACAGAGGATCACAGAGAATCAAAAGTCTGTGGGCAGAAATGGCTCTCACCTCCCACATTGGTGGACTTCAGAGTCCCTCCAGGACTCAGTCCTCTGTGACCTTCCTTATGGCCAGCCAAGCTGGTTGTGCTAAAATCTTAGGACCTACTCTAACGCAGCCTGTAGTTCCTATCTGTGGGGTAACCACTAGCTAGTTTTGGGTTCTATGCCCTGATACCTACCTGTTTCCTTAGCCAAGCTGTTTTGATCTCCAGAGAAGCTGACCCTAGGATTAAGGTCTACCCTTTCCTCTGGAGGCATAGCAGTAAAGAAACTGGCAAGACCCAGGTACCAAGGTCACCTCTCCAACCCTACCCTCTCCCCAGGTTCTGCCAGCCCATAGTTGCTTCACCAGCTGCCTACAGTTCACGTGCCAGACAGCTGTGGACCCACCTAATCTCCCATCTGTGGCCACTGGGCTGGGACATTGCATGACAGGTAGGCGGCTCTGGCATGGGGTCCACAATGTTAGTCAATGTTTATGAGCTGGTTCCTGGGCAGTCCTTGACAGTGACTCCAGCTAAAACCAGTCAGGCCCAGTGAGGGTGTGGGTAAGGCTAGGGGGATAGCCACACCTCTCATTCTGTCTGGGGCAAGGAATTTGTCAATAGATCAGCTGAGTGTGTGAGAATACTATAAGATATTGTGTGTGTGTCTGTGTGTGTGTGTGTGTGTGTTAATGAGTTGAACATACACAATACATGTATGTTTGCATGTACCTCTAATCTGCCTTCTACCCTGCAGGCATACAGGGCCTTCTAAGAATACTTGGCTCTGTTAGAAGACTTTAGGCTCACACTTTACTTATTTTGTGTGCATGTATGTGCGAAGGTCAAAAGGCAGTTAGTGGGTTCTCTCCTTCCACTATGTGGGTCCCATAAATCAGACTCAGGTTGTATAGCTTGGCAGTAAGCACCTTCATTTCCTGGGCCATCTTGCCAGCCCAAAGTAACAGGGTATCACTGTGTAGTCCTGGCTGTCCCAAAACTTACTACATAGACTCAGACTCACAGGGAAATGCCTGCCTCTGACTCTTGAGTACTGAACTGAAGGTCACCATGCCTGGCTTACCTTTTTTTTCTTGAGACACATTCTTCCTATGGAGATGTGGCTGACCTGGAACTCAATACATATACTAAGCTAACCTTGAACTTGGCAAAAATCCTCTTGTTTGAGCTTTCCGAGCATATTGAGGTATGGACCTGACTCTGAGCTAAAAATTCAAACTTTTGACATGCTATTCAAGACCCTGGGTGACTTGACTCATCTCAGTGCCTGCCTCTTCTTTCAGATCTCCTCCACACTATCCATGTGAAACCCTTGCCATCTGACTGGCCCATGCTTCTTGCTTTCCTCCCTCTGCCTATACTATCCTAACTTCTATTATTTACCTCCAGATCCTTACTTATGTTGGCCCAAGCCCCACAGAAAGACTAGAACTTCAGACTGAGTCAAATGTCTAACAGCCAGCTACAATCAGGGCAGAAGATTAGCCCCACAATGCCCCAGTGGAGATTGGATAGACAGATATCCTCAGGTTTAGGCCAACAGGTCCCTTAGCCAGTGTCATCCTCAGCTTCTCTTTAAGGTTTGCCTATTGATAATCTATGTTTCTGATGAAAGTCTGCCAGGAGTCTTGGCATCACAGCTTAGAATCATACCACGAACTGAACTCAGCCTTTCCCAAATAGCCCTAACTGTTAGCTACCTTTTAATCTCTACAATGACTGTGTGAACCCATGAATCTCAAGCCCACCGTATCTCCTGAGGCTAGCCAGTCTATGCCACAGCCTAGGGGAAGCAAAAGGCAAGTAGAAGCTGAAGATAATGAGATACACAGCATTGGGTCAGGGTCTGGAAACCTGAAAGGCTCTTAATATACTGGCTGTGCCCGGCTGAATCCTTCCCCCACATAACTAAGTGTATTTATTGCCTTTGCCTAAGTGCCTGTCTTGGCTAGCAAAAGCTCATGTGGTGTAGGTCTGAGGGCTATGGCCTGGGTGGTGGCCCATGACCCTCCTGATTGCTACAGAGTGGCTATCCAGGAGCTTGCTCTGACAGGCCAAGTGACAAGAGCAGCAGCCACTACAGCTGATCTTATCTAAGCCTGCTGCAGACACCACGGAATAGATAACCTGTTCCATGCAACCCTGCCACCATCGCAGGAACCTGAGAGTAAGAGAGTAAGCCTCCAGAAGGAGTCTGGTGCAGGGACATCCTGGCCCAGAATCTCACATAAATCACTTGCTGTCACACCCACCGACCCATCCACTGACAAGTCAATCCCCCACCCCACCACTTCTGAAGAACACTACCTTGTAAAGCGTATTACGGATTATCTCGATGTTCATCTCATCAAGGTCCTGTTCTGAGATGCAGTCTTGGAAAAAAGGCGCTGGGAAGGGAAGACAAGGATATGAAGAGTAGGTAAGCAGACTAAGTGAGAGGGCCCATGTCACAAGGCCCATTAGGCTAGGTACTAGGGACCCCCAATTCAGCTTGAGATACTGCCTTGGAAGTAGTAGAAGCAACTCTCTGGGCCATGTGCACTGACCTGAGCTTTTCCTGCCTCCTTGCTCCTAAAATTGATTTATAAAGGAGGCGGCCAGCCATAACATGATCTAATCGCTGCTGGATCAGACCCAAGTTTAGACCATGCCAAAGACAGGCTTGCATAAGAGGCCATGAGATTTTCCCTTCTCCAGGGGCAGCTATGGATTGAAGGGCTGAAACCTACTGCTCTGTATAGCCTATGAAAACCTGGTGCCTATACATGGGAAACTAGCCTCCTTCTTTAGGTAAGAATGAGTTCAGCAGCTAGGCATGGAGTAGTTAGTGATTCACTGAAGAACTAAGAGGAGAGGTCAGAGCAGGATCCCAATGAGGACCTGAAGACTTACCTGATATCTCTCCTTTAAAGATGAAAAAACTGCAGAAGCCACAAACATCCCAGAACTAGATCAGAGTTACTGGGAGAATCAAAAGCAAACTAGGTGAGTAGATATGGCTGGTGCTTCTCAGCTTAGTACCTTCTGATTCAGCTCTGGTAGCTTCCTAGAATAGTTCCTCAGGGTTTACGACTATAAGGATACCTAGCTAGTTATGATCCTCATGCCTTCTCTCCAGCATTTTATGCAGACAGGAGCCAGCACTAGTGAGGTGGGGCTAACAGGAAGCTATCCTGACTCCCCTCCCTTCCTTGGCCTCTGACATGGACCCTGCATCCTGCTGGACACTGTCTGACCTGAACCCTGGGACCTGTGGAGTCAAATGAAGCTGTTTGCTTTTCTTTTCTGCCTTATAAGAAGCCACCTTTGTGGCCCTGATTAGGGCCACATCTGCCAGACCTCTTAGGACTTTAAGGAACACAAGCCTCTTGCTCTTCTCCATTAGTTCATTCAGCCCTCCTCTGAATTCTGAAAAACTAGACTATCTCCAAAGTTAGACAGTCTAAGTCTGCCCTTTGGGTTGCCTGTCTGGCCTAGAAAAAGCCCTGAGAAAGGTGAAGAAGTGGAGTGGGAACTACTGAGAATCGGAAGCTGAGCGAAGGGCAAGGCAGTGGCAGCAGGTATCGCCTTCTGCTTCAGGGTCGCCCACCTCTCACAATGCACAAACCCACACTGAAGCTCTGATGCTAAGACCACTGTCCCGCTGCTGTTTCCCCCACAGTGGCTCACCCAGGGGCGTGTCCACCAGAATGGCATTGTAGAGCTCTGCAGGTGTCTGTGCGATGTTCACAGCCTCCATCTGCTCAAAGCTGCCTAGTGGGTGGCACTTGGGCACAAGTTCAGCAATTGAACGCTGGTGCAAAGTGCCTGTGATAAGCAGGATCACGTTGTCAATCATGTAGCTATACCTGAGAAGCAGACAACAACAGGGCAGACTGTTAGGGATAGAGGGCTTGGGAGGCCTGGCCCAACACTCTCACCCACAGAACACACTAGGTCAGCACCTCCTAAGATTAAGTGCTAGCTCATGGATTCTGTAGATAGGCTCCAGAGGCACTATTCTTCCCCACACAGGTGTCTGTCACCACCAACACCATTACCCACCACCGCTAGTAACAGAAACACAGGCTTAATATAGCCTCTCCTTTGACAGCATGGGGGATTCATGCCCCATAAATGACTGAAACACAAGTAACTCCCCTATGGTGTGAACAGTGTTCCAACAGTACCCAGGAACCATAGGCACATGAGGCACACACAACCCATCCCAGGGGCAGGTGTGGTCAGGAGCTTGACAGATAAAAGGACTTGGAGATGAAAGTGTGTTCTAGAAAGAGAGAACAGTATTCAAAGGCCTGAAGGCACACACTAAGTGAGACTGGATTTGAGTAATTGAGTATCATCAAGGCTGGTAAAGGGAGGGCACAGTTGCAGGCAAGGCAGTGCTGTCGGCAGAAGGCTGCCTGGAGACTGAGCTCAGACCACGCAGAAGGTTCCAACTTCACCTCAAACACTAGGGAACTATAGTGGGATGAAAATAGGACACCACAGTATACTTATGGCTACTCTAGCTCACTGGGAGTTGGGGATGCAGAGGAGGAAGAGAGCAAAGACTAAGGAACAATCTGGGGAAAGGCCTCTCCAAGAAGGGCCAGAGAAGAGTTGTGAAGGTCCCATGTAGAATGAAGGACCGGGTCAGGCACACTGCACAGCCCCACTTTAAAGACAGAAAAATATACTACTTCTTAGAGTCAGATGCCAGTTCCGGCAACTACTCAGGAGTTGCCTGAATGAGACCCAGAGGCTGGTCTGATTCAAGTTAGTTATAGGTTTAAGGTCTCTTAAGCTTACCCTGCAAGAAGACTGCTATGTCCAACTGTGGACAGCAGAGGGGGCTGTGGAGCTGGGAAGGGTGGGGCTGCCTAGTCAAGACTTGGCGGCAAAGGACAACCAAGACAATTGTCTCCAACTAAAAAACAGCCGCAGAGGAGCTGGGGCAGAGTTATGTGTACTTACCTATGATGGATGAGGGACAGGGTAAAGAAGGGGAGAGGATCCCAGCTACAGTCAGGCTGCAGCAGCAGCAGCCCCAACTGTTACCCATCCTGTTATAAGTAGTAAACTAAGGGTAGAAAGGAGCTAGATTAGGCCTCAGGGGAATGTTTTTAAAGGCCAGGCCGAGTCATAAAAGAGTAAGGATTAAAGATGGAGGCCACTCAGATCTGCAACTTGGTCATCATGTAGGTCCCCTAACAATGGAAGTAGGGGCTGTCTCTGATTCTTTTCGATGCTTCTGAATCCCTTTCCCCTGGCTGTCTGCCTTGTCTGGCCTCAGTGGAAGAGGATGCACTTATTCCTGCTGCAACTTGAGGTGCCAGGGTGGGTTGGTAGTCCTTGGGGGCCTCCCCCTCTCTGAGAAGAGGGGAGGAAGGAGAAAAGGGGAGTATGAGGTGGGACTGGGAGGAGAGGAGGGAGGGGCTGGGAACAAGCTGTAAAGTGATTAAATAAACAAACAAATAAGTGGGTAAATGAATGAATGAATGAATGAATAAATAAATAGATAAATAAATAAATAAAAAGAAAAAATTCTGAATAGAGAAAGGACAGAGGTTTTTTTAATTTTTTAAAAGATTTATTTATTTATAAATTTATAGATTATTTATTTATTTAGTGTGTATCCAGTGTTCTGCCTACATGTACACCTGCAGGCCAGAAGAGGGCACCAGATCTCATTTAGATGGTTGTGAGCCACCATGTGGTTACAGGGAATTGAACTCGGGACCTTTGGAAAGGCAGCTAGTGCTCTTAACCTCAAAGCCATCTCTCCAGCCCCCAAGAACAGAGGGTTAAAAAAAAAAAAAAAAACGAAGGCTACTGTGAATTGGGCCCCAGACATAGATCTTGT
The DNA here is from genome assembly GCF_907164565.1 of Psammomys obesus. Classification (NCBI taxonomy): domain Eukaryota; kingdom Metazoa; phylum Chordata; class Mammalia; order Rodentia; family Muridae; genus Psammomys; species Psammomys obesus. The sequence goes on from NW_026596034.1 coordinate 21,933,462, forward strand.
TCTGTTTCTGGGGGCTAGAGCTAAGGTCTATCCCTGTGACAAATCTTGAGTACTTTGGGCTGAGACTGTTCAGGGAAGGCCTTGGTAGGTGGTGGTGTCCAGTATCAAGGGGATAAAGGGGAGAAGTGGTGGCCAAGAGTGCCAGCCACTGGAATACTTCTATAAGGCCCTCAGAGAAGGTGCAGGAAAGTAACCCTGGGGTCCTGCCTCAGCCTAACCTGTACATATTCCTTGTGCTTGCTGAAGACCCTGCCAGCTCCCACCCAGTTCAATCTCATTACAATCTCTGGTCTCCTGGGCCTGGAGCTAGGCATCTGACCTGTTTCCATACCCAAACTGGCTGGGTCATTATAGGATATACACTGAGAAAAGACAGCAAACCCCCCCCCCCAAAAAAAAGGCCAAGGGTCTCATGCAAGGTCCATTTGCAATTGCAAGCCAAGAGGCCCACATGGCCAGCCTCCTGTTCCTGACCTCATAGAACTGGCAGAGTAGGGGGATAGCAGAGAGAGAGAGAAAGAAAGAGAGAGAAAGAGAGAGAAAGAGAGAACGCCCACCAGAGCTTTGTGCTTTGATCTTAACCTGTATCTCCTCCACTCAACATATATCTCCTGCTTCTCATGTCTTCTGCATCTCGTATATACCAGGACACACATTCCGTCCTTCATCACTGCGCCCAGTCCAGCCCCACTGAAACCAATGCATTCCCAGAGGCAGACACAAAGTCTCACCCCTGAGATTAAGGATGCCCTTTTCCTCTTGACCCTTTGATACACTGAAGAACAGCACCCCCCCTCTTTTGTTTAAAATGTACTTTTAAAAACCTTTTTTATTATTTATTTTATTTTATTTATTTTATGTGCATTGGTGTGAGGGTGTCAGATTCCCTGGAACTGGAGTTAGACGGCTGTAAGCTTCCACGAGGGTGCTGAGAGTTGAACCTGGGACCTTTGGGAAAACAGTCACTGCTCTTAACCACTGAGCCATCTCTCCAAGGGTGAGAGAACAGCACATCTCTTAAACTTACATTATTTAAGTGATCCCATGTGGCTTAGTGTCACAGCAGATAAAACTCAGAATGTGCTACTACCAGGTCCTATAGGGCAGAGGGCACTGACCACACAGCCACTGTGCATACACACACCTATGGCTAAGCATCTTATGTTCTAGTTCTAAACTCCTCATCTGTCTTCTCAGTGATCCCACAACCCAACTTCTTTATTCTAAACTTAAAAATTCCCTCCTGTATTCACAACCCAGGGTCTCTTTTATGTGTTTAGGCTAGGGGCAAGGCTGGAATAAGACACCAAAGGTGTCTGAGTACTTGTGGGAGTCCTGGCCCAGCCTCAGAAGAAAACCCTATAGGGAGATGCTGCCACCTGACTTCACTACTGTCCCTCTAGTGAGTGGAAGAGGCCAGCTGTGGTTCTTGTTTCAGTTCCGACAATGTTTATAGAAGCCAGTAGTAGCTCTTCCCTCCCTTCTATCTTCCCCAAATCTCTCTTTGTTGGTTGAGTAGGAAGGAAAATGCTGGGCCAAGTTAGGGCTACTCACAATCACGGCACTCAGCCCCTTCTAATTCTTCCTCCTACTCAGGCCAGGCCAGCCTCAATCCTGTGCCAGGCTGAGCACTTCCCTCCTCTTGGGCCAACTGTAAACTTGCTTCAGTGGAGGCTCTTGCCTGCACAGCAAGGCTCAGAATCTTCTTTCCTGGGAGATGGAAGGCAGGACAGGCCTGACAGAGATGATAAGATCCAGCCATATGCTTTCCTACTTTCAGTGAGCAAGAAACCTTCCTCCTCTCTGCCTGGCACTTCAGCAGTTGCCTCCCTGCCCCCAGAAAGCTGCTCTGCCATGTCTCCCCTCATTTGGCCTCAAAAGAGAGAATGAAGTTCCAGCTGGTCAGCATCTCCCTCCAGAGGAAGACAGCTGGGGAGTGGATGGCCCGCTGCCCACCAGGCCAAAGAGGCCCTTTTGGAGTGGGGGGTAGGGCAGCCTACAATCTCCTGCCCTGAGGCCCTCCCTTGCCCAGGGCCTCCAAATAGCTTGGGCTGGGAGAAGTCTGGGGCCGCAGTTTAAGAAGTTACTTCCTTCAAGAAGCTTTTAAAATCCCTAGCCGACCCTGTCCCTCCACTGTGCCCTTTGGTGCCACCTACTGGAGCAACATGGCTTTTTTGCACTTGGACTGGGAAATTGTGTGTAACCAGGTACTTCTGCCAACTAGTCCCCACCAAGGGTCCTCATTTGTTGCTAGTGACAGTGTCGGTATTTGGTTATATCTAGGTCTTGAAGAGGCTCACCCAAGGCTGCAAATGAACAGGAGTTTCTGCTATGGCCTCAGCATATCACCTCGTAAGCCTCAAGTTCCCCTTCGCAACCAGAATGAATGAGATGTGGTCCACAGAGGAGTTAGTAGGGCTCTGACCATCTCCTCATTAAAATTATGACCCTTCTCCAAGGTCCAGTTGGGTTATTTCATTTTATTTGAGCCTCTGGGGCTCTGAAGGGTCCCTCACGGTAGTACTTTTCTCTAAGCCAGAAGAAAAGGGGACAGTGCTGGTTCCCTTTCCATGCTAAGGAGCAACAAGGTAACAGAACCCACAGATGGAGCCCTAGAGTCTCCATCTGCAGATACCTGTAGGTTACCCACAAACTCAGCTTATTGGGAACAGTCAGGATAGGAAGGCCTGGGGAAACCTGATAACTGCTCTATGACCAAGAAGGGCCAAGGTGGGTGTGACATGTACTGAAGAGGGTAAGAGATGCTTTGGGGGACCCACTGGACACTTGAGGCTATTGTCCTGGGACAAAGCTTCCTTCCAGGTGTCCACTTCAGCTGATGGCAATTCTCCCAGATGGCAAAAGTTAACCACACAGTTTCTGCCAGTGGGCATGAAGGCTACAGGCAGGTGTTATACACTGGGGATGTTCCCTGCTAGAGGCTCACTCATTTAAAAACAATGGTGTTTAGGGGCTATCTGAAGATGTCCCAGAGACCAAGCTTACCCTCCTACAAACAACTTTCCCAACTTCTATTCCAGGACTAACTCTCCTGTGGGAAAACATCACGGAATAGGCCAGATAAAGGTCTTCTTCAAGGCTAAAAAGCCCTGAATACAGGCTCTACATCAACTCACACAGCAAGTTAATGGCTAGGCCTGGCAAGAGCCCCTAATGGCACATTAAATGTGTTAACACTTTAAAGTTGAGCTAGGTCACTTTAAGACCATATACTAACAGTCTACTTCACTTTGCCTCTGCTTGATGCCAGGCAACCACCTCTCCTGTCACTGTATTCTCTCAGCACCACCATCCCTCTGTATCCATTTAGCTCCCACCTGGCACTGGCTCTAGACTCACCCAAAGCCTTTCAGCCTAGATTCCCACCCCTAGTTATTCCCTCAAACACCTTTCTCCTCAGCCAAATAGCTATTCTTTATGGAAAGCAGTCATGAGTCCCCAGCCTGAGGGAGCCCCACCCCACCCCCAGCATAGGGTCCAAAGGAAAGCTTCATTCATCTCTTTCCAAAATTCTATTTACACTTGAATTATCAACTAGGGCATTGGAAGAGAAAAAGCAGCTAAGGAAAAAGGAGTTAAATTAGTCAGATATCATGAGAAAAGAAACTGCTGAGGGCTGGACATTACAAGTGTCCAATCCTGGAGAGCTTGGCCACATGAAGGTTAAGAGTGACCATAGCAAGAGCTTTGTGGAGTGGCAAAATTTCTGGGAAATGACTGCAGGCTTGAGAGATAAGGGAGGTGAGAGAAAAAAAATGAGGAATGTGAAAATATAGGCCCCATGAAATGAGTTTTTAAGGATAGTTAATGATGCTAGAGATTCAGGTATGTTTCTAGAAGCACGTGGGAGAGACCTGAAAGAGAAGGCGGCAACATAGAAGTAAAGAGGAAAATGGCCACTCAAGGTCAGGTGAAGGCTGAGGGGACTCAGAATGCTGGTAGAAGAATTCCAGGGAAAGGACAATGGAATAGACTCTGGGAGCAGGGTGCAGTTCAGTGTTAGAAGGTGTACTAGCTTCTGGTGACTTTGTAGAGGAATGGGTGGGCCATCTGCCGAAGAGGCTGGGGGAAGGGGAGGAATGATGTTGAGGATGGGGAGGGGTCATCCTACTCTTAATGGGAGCTGCAGGGTGCTGAGCAGGGACAGCAAGAAGTTGCTGGGCAGAAACAAGCTGAGGCTAGCTGAGTAGGTGAGCATGTATGTCTGTTAGTAGGGATGACACCCCCCACACACATCCTGCCAATAGCTGACTTCTTCAGCTTTGTTCCCAGCAGTGGAGGTGGAGGGAGGACAGCTCCAGGCTGGAGGCTCTGGGGTTCCTCCAGGGCTGGGGGCCTGCCAGGCGGGTGGGACCATGAATCGGGTAGCCAAGAGAGTTACAGATGTTGGCAAAAGAGAGCTCAATGATAGACAAAAAAACTTCAGCTAGGGAGGTAGGGAAATGAAGACAGAAGGGATAGCAGGGAAGGAAAGGAGACCTGGTGTCCTGTTGAATCCAGAACCCACCATGTCCTGCAAGGGACTAAAAGTGAGCTGGAGAGCCTGAAGGCCATGGGTGGAGGATGACTGCTGACTCTACTACTTCAGGAGTGGAGTAGTTCCCAGTGGTGACACAGCAGTCATCAGTGAGGGGTGGCTGATGAGGAGAGTAGGGAAGCAGGCACTGGAGATGAAGGGGTCAAGGACAAGCAGCCACAACTCAGACTGGCCAACATGTGGCTGTTGAGCTGTTCTTGAGTGGGGGTAGAGGGGAAGGCTATAAGCCACAATCACCCATGAATGGAAGAGGCAGGGAAATGCTGGATTCAAACAGCTTGCCACAGGATAGCACTTGGCCACTTTAAGCACACTTGGTGCTCAGAGCCAACCTCCAGCAAAGAGCTGGCGGCTGCTCTGTCTCAGTCATGCTCAGAGCCCTCTCCAGTTTCACAGCCTGGCAGGGTGACACCAAAACAGGCCAGGGTAGATGCACAGGCAGGTGGGCAAGTTGGCAGCAAGATGGATAACATCTACTCTCTGACCACTGGTATGGGGTCAAGCTTCCTCTAGTCAGCCTAGCTGGCAAGACCAGAACATTCACCAGGAAGCTGAAGGAGCCTTGTGCAAATAAGCTGAAGTTGAGCTCTGGCAATAAATTCTGTTTCCTGGTATGTTCTCGGCTCTTGCTGTGGGGTAGGGGATACACAGGCCCAGGCTAAGAGTTAGGTGACAGATGGTAGAATGATGTATGACACACACACACAAAGTTGCAGCACATGATACACCCCATCTGCCCTGTCTCACTAGGTCCATATTGGCAAAGAGGTCTACAGCCAGAAAAAGGCTTGTTTTCCAGCTTATAGTTTTCTGTACTTTTCAGGTGTCCCAGACTATTACCTTTACTTGAAGATGGAGCCCTCTGCCTAAATACCCCATTTGAGTAGATGAATTCTGTGCAGCTGGCTGTTCTTGGCTGAGAGGGGGAGATAGGTTAGCTAGCCAGCATACAACCCTGTCTCTGAAGAGACAGGTGGAGTACTGTGTCTAGTCCCAACAAGAGGGTAGGGAACGGGAAAACAAGACCCTCAGAAGAAGGCGAGGATACTTCTCCTAACAATATCTCTTGTACAGTACACTCAAGATGCTGGCCAGTGATCAGACTTCTGCTCACCACTTACATGAGGCAGCCATCTGGGCTGGAGCCAGTCTTTCTCTGCCAGGCCCTGACTCATGACTCCTAGGTCATTCCTTCAGGGGCAACGTCTTTACCTTTTAGGGTCCCAGGCATATAGGACTAGATGAAGTAGCCTCTTCTAGCCCTCAAATCCAAGGTCTTCTCTGCTTAGCTTCTCTAAGAGCTCTACCCAAAGACTACACAATGGGCAAGCCTGGTGCATCCAAGGGTTATTAATAAACAACCTAGCCACCTTAGCCACTGTGAAGGACAACAAGGCACTCAGTCTCCCCCAACTCAAACTCATTCCCAGTCTTTCTCACCTGTCAGAGCAGATAGAGAACAGGCTTCATCCTAGGTAGGGCAGGAGGACTGCAGGGCCCATCCAGGATCTCCTGAGTTCTGTCTACACCTGGACCTTTGACTCTAGCATGATTGGAGTGGGGGGGAACCTAGTAGTGTTTGACAGAGGTGCTGTAGAAAAAGTGAACAGGGGAGCTTCAATTTTCCCAGCTTTTGCAACTTTACCACCTCCACAACAATGAAAGGATAGGAAAAGAGACTGGTAACACCACTTTAGATGTTGTGACTTGGAGTTCAGGGTTGTTGAGCAACAATCTAGTTACCACTTGAGAATACTTTAAAGACATTCTTTAACAACAGCTGGCCTGACACAGCTGCCATCTGGTCAGTTGACAGAGGGCACAATAGCTGCTGGTCTACGCCATTCTGGTGCCAACTTCTGCAAGGATAGATCTACCTTGCCCAGCACTATGGCTTCACTCACGTAATGAAGTCCAGGAAGCTGGCAAGCGGCTCATAAGCATGGTTTCTCATGTGGCGGAATTCTACTACCATCTTCTCCTTGAGCTTGTCATCGATGACTGACACCGTCAGAGGTGATGCTTCATTGGCCAGGAAGTTGCCATAATCAGTACTCTGCAGATGCAGCTTCAAGTCTGAAACCCAAGGGTAGATGGTAAAAGCTAGGCTTTCTGAACCTTACCCATTGCCCCAAGTTTCCATCCATACCCAATTCTGAGCCCAGCTCCTCCCATGAAATTGTATCCTGCTGCTACCCTGACTTCCATCTCCATACTGGCTCAGTGCCAATTTACAAAGTAACCAGGCAAAGGTCCAGATGCACCAGACTCTAGGACAGAAGTTAACATGCTGGGCCCCAGAGTACAAACATACGTAGAATAATTGTACACCGAGATGATGAGGCTAGGAAACCTCAACACAAGATGGCATTTACAATCTGTAGCCTTTGAGACTCTGACTTAGAACAGAATATACCATGGGCTCTGCTCTCCAGTGTACTAGACTTGGAGGGACAAAATAGTCAGACATGAGGCACACTAAAAAAAGAAATACCTAAAGCTATTGGGGGTAGAGGAAAGAAAGAGCATAAAAATATGGTTGAACAGAGGCCATGCTAGGCTGGGCTGCAGAAAGGGTTGGGAGTAGGAAGCATGAGGGAAAAGTGAAAAGAGGCCTGAGGGAGGTATGAATGGGAATGGGCTCCCCTTAGCAGTTGCCAGAGGCAGACAGGGTAATACTAAGAACTCTCTTGAGCTTTTAGAGATACACATAATAAAATACAACTCGTCCTTGCCCCTAGTCCATTCCTCACACAGTAGCCAGTGATTATATTATTTTTGCAGAGCTAGGAACTGAACTTAGGGCTTCATACATGGTAGGCAAGTATTATACCACTGCAGTATATTCCCAGCTCTGTTTTACTATTTTACTCTTTTAAATGTGTGTGTGTACATGTATGGGTGTTCATGGTTGCAGAGGTCAGAGGAAAAATCTTGGATGCCATTGTTCAGGCTCTTCCTTTTGTCTTAGACAGGGTTGCTCAATGGCCTGGAACCTGACCAATTTAGGCTATACTAGCTGCCCAAGTGAGCCTACAGAGATCCCCATCTTGCCTCCCATCTCTCCATTGCTGGTATAAAAGCACATGACACCACACCCAGCTCTTTACATGGATCCTGGGGATCTGAACTCAGGTTGTAAATGCTTGTTAAACAAGTACTTTGTCAATTGAGCTGTCTTACCCACTACCTTATTTTGTTTATTTTTGTTTTTTTAAGGCAGGATCTCACTATATAGCCTGGCTAGTCTTGAACTCATAGAGATATCCCTGCCTCTGCCTCTCAAGTGCTAGGATTAAAAGCTTGTGCCACGATGCCCAGCCTCTTTGAAACAGGATCTTGTTATGTAGCACAGGTTAGTCTGGAACTTACTATGTAGACCAAGCTGGCCTCAAACTTTTCAATCCTCTTGCCTCAGCCTTTTACGTGCTAGTGTTGAGATCACAAGCACTGACCACCACCGTCAGCTTTGATCCTTTTTAAAAAGTTACATTTATATGTGTGTGGGGTGGGTGTAATTGTGCATGTGACCACATGCTCCCCAACAGGCAGTGTCACCTTATGCCTATGAAGAGCAGAGGACGCCTGTAGATATTTGTTCCCTCCTTCCACATGAGTTCCAGGTATTGAAATCAGGTGTCGGGCTTGGTGGCAAGTGTGTTTGCCTGCTAAGAGTGGTTTTCTTAAAAGACAAAGAAACTGACCAGGCAGTGATGGCACACACCTATAATTACAGCACTTGGGAGACAGAGGCAGGTGGATCTCTGAGTTTGAGAACAACCTGATCTATAGAGCTAGCTCTAGGACAGCCAGGGATTTCAAGAAAGAACCTGTCTTTAAAAACAAACAAAAGAAAACACAAAGCAACTATACCACTCACCTGCCTCAATCCCTTTCATATGCCTATTTAACTTCAAGCAGGGATCTGCTGAAAAGGGGCTGCACAGAGTTGCCCCACAATCACCTCCTGCTTCTCTCCTCTCTCTATATCCTCCTGACAGGGTCCTTTCTCTGTTCTGTAGCCTGGATAAAATGTAGTTCACTCCATCCCTTCCTTCAGATCACTCCTTAAACACCCTTCTCTTCTAAAGCCTCTTCTGAAATCTGACAGCTTACCAAATCCTTCTCCTGTGTCATTTTTCTGTGTAGCATTTAATCCCATGGAGGGCAGGACACAGGAACTGTGAGGATAGACTCCGAGCTACTGTGTTACTCTAGAGCCTAGAACAGAGGAGTAACTGGTGTGTATTTATTATGCTTTGTAAATTACTGTAGAATAAAGGAAAGGAGAGGATGGGGGAAGACGGCACAAAAATTACTCCTGGTTTACTATATGGGGGTCACTATGGTAGCAATGGAAACACTAAGACCAGTGACTGAGAAAAAAAATCCATTGGGTGGGAATGAGACCAAGGATTCCTCAGGTGTTCTTGAGCTGTTCAGAGAGAACGAAAGGTGGAGTGGGTAACTCCATGGAATTCAGGCACCCTTCTGATGCCCCATCCTCTTACTCTATCACGTCAAGAAGCCTTTTGCCTAGTCTCAAACACCTCAACAACGTTTGGCATTGTGGCACACACCTCTAATCCCAGTACGCAGGAGGTAGAAGCAGGAGGATTTCTGTGAGTTCAAAATCAGCCAGTTCTACATAGTCAGTTCCAGGCCAGTCAGGATGACATAGCTAGACCCTGCCTCAAAACAAATGAGCAACAGCAACAAAAAAACAATGCCCAATTTGCAGTCAAGCGCACAAAAGGAAATGAAAGAGCACATGTGGCAGAATATGGAGGCAGAGTAAAGAGTGCTGGAATGGGTACCTTCCTGTAGGCCTGGGGACTGGTGGTAAACAGAATTTGTCATCTGTGGCTCGTAGGCACTAGCAGGGTGGACCTTAGCCTCTTGATCCACTGCCTTCACCCCAACTCTGCCACTTTCATCTGCAATCACCCCGCTAAGAGGTTCTGTTCTTCCTTATTCTTCCAATCTGGCTACTTTCAGAGTAAGGCATGGGTAACAAAAAGTATTCAAGTAATAAATGTTCAGTTGGGTTTTGCAGGAAAAAAAAGTCTATTTCTATTTCTAATTCTATACTGTCATAACAGTACATTGCATGCATTTCCACCTCTACATTGTAATAACTTTGAGACTAGGCAGAAGAACATGGAGCTGAGGTTGTAGTTCAGATGGCAGAGGGCTTACCTAGCATATATGAAGTCCTGGGGTACAATCCCTAGCACTGTACAAAACCAGGTATGATGGCACATGCCTATAATACCAGCATTTGGGGGCAGAAGTAGGAGAATCAGTTGTTCAAGGCCAGCCTAGGCTATAAGACCCTGTCTTGAAAAAGTAAAGAAAAATAGAAATAGGATGGGGGGCAGACATGACAACATTTATATCTGAAAACACTTGTATCTATGTGTTTATTACACACAGCCATGCTGCTTCATAAGCCTGCTGGCTTTTCTGAATTACTCTGAGAAACAGAACTTTTCTTTTTCTTCTATCTTATCTAACCATTATTTTCCTTACTATTTTGGACTTCACTCTTTTAATGACCCACCTCTCACCATTGAGCTGTACGCTGCCACACGGTTGACTTCCACATGGTTTGACTCATATGGCATGGCCATTTTTCCTTTTCCATTCTCCTCCTCCAGGCAGCTACTTGAGATTTACAACTTGCTTGCCCTGGGGTTTTTCTTTGAAACCCTAATATATTTGTCCTCTTAAATAAACTAAAATAAAATAAACTCATAATTCATGCCCTGATTAATATATTTGTATCTACCAGGAAACACGTTTTCAGCTGGGTGGTGGTGGCGCACACCTTTAATCCTGGCACTTGGGAGGCAGAGGCAGGTAGATCTCTATGAGATCAAGGCTAGCCTGGTCTACAGAGTAAGTTCCAGGACAGATAGGGCTATCCAGAGAAACCCTGTCTCGAAAAAACTGAAAACCAAAAAACAAAAAACCATGCTACTCCTGCGATCTGGGGGACCAATATGAGCAAGAGGTTCTGGTCTAGGGCCACCAAGTCTCCAAAATTTTACTACAAGAAACTTGACAGCTGACAGCAGCTAGAATTGTTATTTTGGCTTAGACCAACAGCCCAGGCCAAACTGTCCATTTATCTATAGAGCCATAGCAGCCAGCCTAAAATTCTCTTCAGGCCAAAAGACCTCCTTCTCAGCTCACAGTTTGGGCTTAGAGACCAAAACAAAGACACAGGAAGACCTCAGGGCAAAACTCAGTTCTCTGACTGGAGTGCCTCCTTGTCAGTAGCCCCATTGGTTCCTAGGATAGGTAGGGCGTTCCTAGGATAGGTAGGGCTCAATTCCCTTTTGCCCAGAGCACTGAGGATCCAGGCCTCTACACACTCTACCCTTCTGAGCCCTGGCACATGCTCCGGGAGATTCCCTAGGCAAGCTGTCCCCCCCCCACTGTGAATCCTGAGAAGCTCTCCAGCAGCATAAAACTTCCTCTGTCCCTGATTCTGCCTTACATCACACAGCTTTTCTCTGGGAAGACTAGCTCAGCAACTTCCCCACTGCCAAACACTTTCTCTTTAACAACCAGTGACTCTCCATCAAACACCTGGTACTCAGGTGAGTTTTTACATCAGAAGACCTGGAAACACACAGGTCATGCAATGGTCTCCTTCCCATGCCAGAAACAATCTTTGTGCTGGACCTTCTAGCTATGCCCATTTCATAGGCTTATCAACAAAAAGTCTGATGGAGAATCTGATGCTCACAATCCCACAGTCAGAGCATAGAGAAGTTAGGATACCACTCAGGCCTGACTCTGTCTCTACCTCAACTCTCTTTTGTTCTCCTCTGAGCCTCCTTGACCACATTTTTCCATAGTCCGCAGTCTTTTCAGGTATAGAACCAGCTGCCTAAATTGCCTTTAAAGCCAGAAGAGTTGTCCAGTAGCAAAAAAAAAAAAAAAAAAAAAAAAAAAAAAATGACTTGCAGGCCACCTGGACACTCGCTGCCCACCTGTCAATGCCCACCTGTCAAGAGCAGGCATAGGTCCACACTATCATGACTCAGTGACAAATCCCCCTAGCAGCACTTTGACACCAATCATTATTAGAGAAGCTAGAAATTGTGATTGAGCAGGACAAACAAAGCTGGGGTGCTCTCCTCTGCAGAGCCCCACCCCTGGAACTTCACAGCAGCCTCAGAGCAGACAGCCCTGTGCTTCCACTGCTGCATTCTGCTGACACCGCATTTGGGGAAGCCACGGCTCTGAGCACTGCTGGAATGCAGGCGGCTGGGTGGTTTCTGCTGGAGTTTGTCAGATCAGAGCAAACCCAGGAGACTCTACTGAGAATCCTGCCCAAGGCTGGAAGAGTCTGCCTTACCAGGAAACTAATTTTTAAAAGCCCCCAGAGACAATGTCAAAGGGCTGTTCCAGACCGCTTTCTCTGGCTAAGACCCACATTTTCCTGTGACCCAGGGAAAAGGGACAGCCTGCCAGCCAAAAAGGCAACTTGGAGGGAGGCAGTCAGGCTGATCCCTCAGCTCGCCCACGAGGGGACCACACAGGGCTTCCAAACCAGTTCTGACCCTGCTGGAGAAACCTGGCGCCCAGACACAGTGGCTGGCAGCCCCAAGCCCTTCAGACAGGCCTGGCCAGGGCTAGGACAAGCTGGGTTAGGATACTCTCTCCTCAGCTTTCTATTATTTCTGAAGGCTATGGAAGAAGGGATGTGCCTGGGGTCGGATCCAAGCACAGGAGAGGCCTGGAACTTATAGATGCTTTGTGGGAGACTTGGCCACTGGCCATGGCCCAGCCCCTCAAGGGCACTGGAGGACAACAGGGGCTCCGTCTGCTGTAGGACCTCGGCTCAGCAACCTAACAGCATCAGTGACACTGGAGAGGACCAGATATGCCTGACTGAGGTATGAGCTGTATTCTAGTTACATCAGACCCTGAGAAAAACTCTGGTCTTCCCACAAGCCCAGCTGTCTACCCCAAATCCTATCAGCAGCCCAGCTCCAGTAGTGTCTGGCCAGTTTGTGATCTCTCACAGTAAAAGACTTACCTAATCACCTAAGAGAGTGATTCTCAAGTTCAGAAAGATGCTGCTGCTATCAGAAAGTCCTGGTTTGGTGTGACCTAAACCCTAGCTCAGAGGAAGCAGATTAATTTAGTTTCCTAGTGTTCCTGGTCCTGCTCAGAGCCTTGGACTTGCTCCTCCACACCCCACTCCCAGAACCATCCCAGACCTCCCATGCCTTCTAAGTTCTTGTCTCACATGTTCTGGCAACTATCTGCCACTAACTCCATCTCTCAGTGCCACATGGGCTCCCTGCTCTACAACTCAGCTCTCAGTTCCCAAGTCCATTCTCCAATGCCAATATGTCACTATCATGTTTACTAAAAAGGCTGTGTAGCCCTGGAGCTACAGCTGTTTCTCCCCAAGGTCTCACACCCTCTGCCCTTACACTGCTTTAGCCTGGACTCTGAATTACCAGTGCTACTATTCTGACAAGAGTCACCTTCCTATCATTCCAGCAAATGCTCTAGGAAAGTCCATAGAAGACCTTATTAAGAAGCCTCTCAAGTGGAGGAAACCGAGCTGTTTCCTCAGGCCAAGCCAGGAAGACTGAACAAGGAAGACACATCCCTCAGCCAAGAAACCTCTTCCACAGGGCCACCTCTACCATCTTGAGTTGTGTGTTAAATCAGCTCCAGAAGAGAGCTCTTTGAAGGTACCTGGGAAGACCGCAGCTCAATACTCACCTGGCACAGCTATTCAACTTATAAGCCTGTATCAGCTTCAGCCTAGCCTCAGAACTTTCATATGTTCCCCTAAAACCCTTGCTTATCCCTAATCCCCAGTCTCCTCTGGTCATGACCTTTCAGTAGGAAGGCTTTCTTTGGCTTCTACTGACACTACTAACTGAACCCAGGCTCCTAAATAGTACAGCAGCATGCCCAACCAACAACAACCTGGGCAGTGCTCTCTGCTCTGTAAGATAAAGTGTTGGCTTGGCAGTGACTCAACCAGGCTTAAGCAGCCCTGCTCCCACCCTCTTCCTGAAAGCATTCCCCAGGCCTGCCAACCCTGAAGGGGATCTTTCAGGCCATTCAGCTGGTTCCCAGGGGCAGGTAGCACATGGCCCTCTAGCCCTCTGGCCCCTACAGCAGTTCTCCAAGGACCTAGGCAGGCAAGAAAGGAGGGTTATGGCCTATGCCAAGAGGTTGGTTCCACATGCCTTAGGGGAAAAACATACTAAGCAGAGTGGCCCAGTTCTACACTAACCCATGGCCTCATGGTTCACAGAGGGGTCCTGCTGGCCAGCTGGCCAGAGTGAAGTGTAAGAGGACAGTGTGTTCCGAGACTTTACTTCTGCTTTTCCAGAGGTTACTCAATGACACTCTCCTGGGGAGCTCAGGAGTTTTCAGGAATTGTATGAAACCAGATGCTAGAACATGTTCCATAGAGCCTAATGTGCCAACCCTGCAAAGGCAGCTAAGCCACTGGCCTGTTGAGTCCAGGTGAGGAGTCTGCTTCAAAGGAACAAGGACCCATTCCAATGCTATTCCTTCTAGAGGTTCAAAATAAGAAAGCACAGAATGGACAGATGTGGACAGATGGCCAGTCTGGTGATGCCAGAGAGCCTGTGCCACCCTGACACTTCTGGGTGAATATGCTGTGCCCAAAACTTAGGCTCAGGAGAGTTTCTCAGGCTCATGTCAGCTCTAAAGCAGATGTGTACGCTGGCTGGCTGGATCTGCAGGGTCACAGTGCCACATCTGGAACACAAGTGTGGGAGACTCTGCATGGGAATCATTAACTCTGGGTTTACCTAAGGCCCCAGCAGAGACTGAGTATCCTCTTCAGCCTTTGAGACTCCACTATGGCCTATCTGAGATGCTCCAAAACCCCCAGGGTAATGCCAACTGATCTGTGTTCCAACTTTCTATCAAATGCCAGCTTTCTCCCTCCCCCACATACTACCTGCTCCTCCTTACCACCCTAGAGTGTCAACAGCCTCTTCCTCTGGCCAATGAAGACATACCCTTCCTCCAACAGCTGCCTTATGCTACAGTTCTAGTTCCCTCCAAAGACCCACTTTGCCAAACCATTCAAAACATCAATCCTTGGACAAAGAAGAGAAAATAGTGTGTGTGTGTGTGTGTGTGTGTGTGTGTGTGTGTGTGTGTGTGTGTGT
>NW_026596034.1:21948222-21979623 GCF_907164565.1 Psammomys obesus
TGTGTGTGTGTGTGTGTGTGTGTGTGTGTGTGTGTGTGTGTGTGTGTTTAAATACAGGGCTCACTGGTAAGCCAGGTTGGCCCTCAAACTTAAAAAATCCTAATGCCTCTGTCTCTAAGTGCTGGGATTACAGGCATGTACCTACCACCATGCCTGGTTCAAGAAAAATCTGAGCTTTGGAGCCATAAAAATCTTGGTTCAAATATTGTCCTGCAACTTGGCCATGAGTCTTTTACAGTACATCTTTATATCTAGGCTCCTGGCTGGCTTCCTAGCAATTCCACTGGATGCCCACCCCTACCCCAGACATTAAATTGAAGTAATATGTACAGAGAGACATCAACATAGCACAATACAGACCATCTTTTCCAGCAGAAAGGACTCCACACAAAGCTTCCTAATGAACACTCTCAGCCCAATAGTCTCCACCACTCCAGCTGCAGGTCAAGCTGCCCTATTCAACCCTCCCAAGAATTCTCCTGATCCTCCTTTCCATGGTCTATAGCAATTCTTCCAGGCTCTAGCATGTCCTCCATGTCCCCACCTGTGGGACCCCTATACCCCATGAGCATGTAAACACACCAGAAGCACAGTTCTATCTCTACTAGAGATGAAAGAATACAGTTAGCTCAAGATCTAGGATGCTTGTCCCAAAGTCCATGTGTTACTTACCAACAGGATCATACAGAACTCTAAGCAGCCCAAAAATCTGGACAGACAAGAGTTTATGACCCAACTCTGCCCAACACACTATACTCTGGACTTCCCTGAGCTACAGTCCCAGAACCTTGGGAGCAAACAGGAAGTAAAGTAGCCAAATACAGCTCCTGTTCCATGGGAAGCCCTAGAACCTGGCAGGCCAACAGAACCTGGAATCTACTGCTGGCACAGCCATATACAGTTGCTGGGTTTCAGGTGGTGTGGGGCAGGGCTCCTGCAGGGAAAGGACAGGGAGTTCTCCCTCCTTGATCTCTGGACTTGAATTTTATTTCATGCTGGAGGCTTTTAAGTTAAGGTGAGGCACTGACAGCAGGGCGTGGGGCTAACCCACAGAGGGGGACCAGCTGATGCTGGTGACACCACCCACCAATATCAAACATTGATAGGAAGATCACTCCCCGTGTCCAAAAGCCATCAGGATATCTGTCCCAGGTTAGCCACCCCCCTCCCAGCTCTGGACAGGTGGCAGGTGGCAGCAGAGTCACATTTAATTACCTACATGATCTCAGGAACACCCCGTCCCTATAGCTAGGACAATGAAAGCATCTCTCATAACCCATGAGGAAGTCAACTCATCCGACAATCAGGAGGGCGCCAGTCAGGCAAAGGCTTCATGTGCCAAAGGGAGGGGCAGAACTGGTTACTGCTGCACCCAGGACAAGTTCCAAGAGGTTCTCTTCTAACTGAGTGATAATCCAACAGGACAACCTTCACTAGGCTATTCCCTCCTTGGTCCTAAGACTTCACAGGACTAGTATGACCCAAAAGACCCAAAGCTTGCACGATAGCTTCCTTGTGTTTCCAACCACAACCTAGCCTGGCAATCAAGAGACCTTACCCTGGGAGTTGGGGGCCATACCTCTTCTGCTGCTACCATGCACTTTGGCCTCATGCAAGCTTTCTTCTCTAGGTTTGCTACTACAGTCAGATAATCTGCAGAGCGGGAATAAATCCGGGGCTGTAAGGAAAACTATTTTACATTTCCCAAAGATTTGAATCTGTTTGGGTGTGAGTAAAAGAGATAAAGTGGTCTGACTTAGCTAGGTGCCAGGCAGCCAAATGAAGGCCACCAGTAGCACTGAGCTGTGTTCAAATTCTGGCTCATGTCCATGTCTAGGTCATGGGTTTGATGGACCACAGCACCTGAGTGATCTAGTCAGTCCTTGATGCTGGGCTCCTGTTCCACACACAGACCTCTGGAATAAGGACATAAAGAAAAGCCAAGGCTGGCTCAAGTGGAGAAGGGTAATTCTAGGGATCTCCAGAGGCTCTGATCATTGTGAAACCATGCCAGGATCTTGGCAGGAGCATCTTGCCAAATCCATAGTGCTCAGAGACAGCTCAAAGGAGAGCCAAAAAAAAAAAAAAAAAAAATACTAGCCAAGCAGTGGTGATATACACCTTTAATCCCAGCACTTAGGAGGCAGAGGCAGGCAGAACTCTGTGAATTTAAGGCCAGTCTGGTCTACAGAGTGACCAGGGCAGCCAGAGCTTCACAGTAAAATCCTGTCTCAAAAAAAAAGAAGAAAGAAGGAAGAAGGAAGAAGGAAGAAGGAAGAAGAAGAAGAAGAAGAAGAAGAAGAAGAAGAAGAAGAAGAAGGAAGAAAAGAAAAGAAGAGAAGAGAAAAGAAAAGAAAAGAAAAGAAAAGAAAAGAAAAGAAAAGAAAAGAAAAGAAAAGAAAAGAAATAGAAATACTCATTTTGCTTTGCCCTCAGCCTCAAGGACAGGCTCAAAGTATCAAGCCTCATTCAAGGCTTGAAGACATGTTGCCTCCAGTATGAAACTCCATTTCCCACAGCTCATGGAAACTGCACAGAGCAGCTCAAGCCAGGAGCAGAGTTGATTCACTCTATACACATGTCTTGAAGAACCAAGAGACTTGGACTAGGCAAGAAGGTGGCAACATCTTGAGTAACTATCCAGACTGGTCCTGTTCTGTAGCCTTCATTCACTCTGCCTTGAGCTTATGCCCAATTAATTCCACTCAAGGACACAGTAAGACATGTGTGAAGCAACAGTAAAATGCTAGACTGGATGTGACCAGCACTGTGGTTTTGGCTGGCCTCTGGCAAAGCAACAGTTCCATGCTTGGGGACCTTCATAGTTTAAAGGGTAGATCCAGTGGCTTAGCAGTTAAGAGCATTGTTGCTCTTGCAGAAGACCAGAGTTTGGTTCCCAGTATCCACATCAGGTGGTTCACAACCACCAGTAACCAGATGCTGGGGGACCTGACTCCTCTGGACTCCATGGGTACCTGGACATACATGCACAAATACCCCTACATACACTCACTCTTTCTCTCTAATTAAAAATAGATATTTTTAATGAAACAAAAGCTAGATACAAATGATGGAAGCTATTGGAAGATGTGAGAAGCATACAGCCTTGGCAATGATTAAAAGACCCTCCAGGACTCTCTGTTCCCCGAGGCCTGGCCATGTGGAACATAGTTGGAAACTTAGTGGGTGGAGAAAATGAATGAGCTACCACATGTGACCTGGAAGCCTCAGGGTCCTGTGCAGCAGACCCTGGGTTGCACCTCACCTAAATTCCTCAACTCCCAACTCATTAGCTCTAATCTAGATTGCTTGTGGCAAAGCCTGAGGGATTGGCAAGAGCCCCAGAAGCCAGGATTCTTTCCACGAACCACCCCTTACTGAGTCAAGAGCTAGAATCACACAGGTATGGTCCAGGGAGCCTTGAATAAACAAATTAAATAGTAAATAAAGAAAAAGAGAGAATAGAGAGTATTTGAACCTGAAGAGCCAAAACATGTTATCAGGAGACCATGAGTAAGTCCTTGTGCTTTATCTGGGACCCATTTTCCCAGATAAAATAAGAGGGTTGGAAAAGTTACCCCAAGAGCCTGTCTAGCTCTGCCATGTTGTAGTCTAGCCAGGCCTAGGTCACTCTGACACCCTGTAACACAACCTTTGAAGGCTATCAGATAAGCACCCTGGGCAGGACTAGTAGCAGATGCAAGAAAAATATCTGGGGGACCTAAAGCCCTCAGAATACAAACAGCAACAAGACAAAAGAGAGTACTCCTCAAGAAGCAGGCCTCCTCTACCAACCAAATATGAAGTCTTAGTTGAGTTGAAGGCCCAAATCCACTGTTTGAAAGTCCAAAGTCTAGACAAGTGCCCTTGGCTAGAACAGACAGGGCTGGCCAGGAAAAGTGTCCAGCAATCAGTCAGGGCTTTTCCTCGCAGAACCCTTCCCCTGCTAAGAGTCTGCCTGTCTGTCTTCAGATGGTCAATCCAGGCCAGGCCCCTGAGCATATCTTCACCATCCATCAGGGGAGCTGCAGGATGCTGGTTATGGATAGGTGGAAAAAGCATCCAGGTTATGAAATAGCATTCTAGCTAAAGCGATCTTTCATTTTCCTGTCTCTTAAAGGGAGGGAGAGATGAAGGAAACCAACCTCCAATACTGGCTAAGCAGAAGCAGTGACCTCAGCGGAAAGGCATGCAAATGAGAACAGAGGAGGAGGAAAAAGAGTTGTCAGTTACCTGTTAATGACCCCATTCTTGGTATGATTATAAGGCCAATATTGCTTACTTGGATTCTGGGAGCATGCTTAGTTCTATCTCCGAGTCACTTACATATATGCTCTATCTGTATGTGACATACATAGGCCTAAATGTCTTTCTAAGAGTTCCAAAGGAAACTGAGGAGAGTCTATACTTACAGATGAATACTGGGTAGAATGAACAATGGTGAAATGTTAGTGAAGGGTATATTTTTAAAAGCCTGGAAAGCAAGGTTTTGGCCCCTGGGGAGTCTCAAGCTCCTACTTGAAACCCTGATGACATCTTAAGAGTGCATAAGCTAGCACACTGAAGTAGCTGCTGCTCCAGCTCTGAGAGCTGCAAGAATGATCTACATGCAAGTAAATGAAGATAGTGTATCAGCCAATGTTAAATCATCCTGTACATCAGGACAGAGACTATCAGAGAATGTCCTCTGGTCTTCTTCCTATCCTTGGAAGATGGGACACAGAAAAAAAAAAGAGCAGAAGAATTAAACAGAAAATACTGAACAATGAAACCTACACCTAACCTGAGAGGCTAATTGGGGACTGGAGTGACAGAAGGAGATCCCAGGACAGAATACTAAAGGACAGCAGCCATGGACAGTTGCTGTGTACAGCAGAAGCACAGACAGAGCAATGGTGCGACAGCGTGATCCTAGCGCGCCCTCTTGTGGCCAAAGGGAGGATGGGTTTATGGACAACCACGAGGGGTTGGCGAGAAGAGGGTTCTGTAGCTCCAGCTCCCTCTCAACACGTCCTTTTAACTTCATCATGCCTCAGACTCTTGGTCTCCATCTCCCCTGCCATCAGCCCCTGCAGTGTGAGACTTCTGACACCTGCAGAGAGGTACAGAAAATGTGTCATAAAGAATGGGAATTTAGAGGACTGGAGAACAGCTTAAGGCACTTGCAGAGGACTCAAGTTTAATTCCCAGCACCCACATGGTGGCTAATAACCATCCATAACTACAGTTCCAGGAAATCCAATGCCCTCTACTGACCAGGCAGGCACATAGTGCACATATGTACATACATACATGCAGGTACATTTTTCATACACATTTATAAAAAAATAAAATAAAGGCTAGAGAGATAGCTTAGCAATTAAGAGATCTAGATTCTTTTCCAGAGGGTCTGGATTCCCAGAACCCACAAGGGAGCTCACAACCATTTGCAACTCCAGTTCCAGGGGATCCATGACCTTTTCTGGCTCCTGAAGTACCAAGCACACATGTGGTGGTACGCAGACAGACATGTAGGCAAAACACCAATACACATAAAAATGATTAACAACAAGGAAGCCAGATGACAGTGGTGGCACATGCTTTTAATCTCAGCACTCAAGGAGAAAGAGGGAGGCAAATCACTGTGAGTTCAAGGCCAGTTTGGTCTACAAAGTGAGTCCAGGACAGCCAAGGCTACACAGAGAAACCTCACCTTGAAAAAAACAAACAAAAAAAAAAAAAAAAACAAGCAAACAAACAATGAAATTTAATTCAGAAGTAGACATGTGTCTAGAAAAGCCAAAGTGTGTGCCAGGGCGGTGTGAGTCTGACACGAGAAACTAGTTTAACACTGGTATAGGCAATTTCCTGAGGGGCAAGGTTAACAGGATGAGGAAGGAAGCTTAGCACCCTCAGTCTGCTACACTCTTGTTTTCTAGCTCAGCTAGACCTTCCAAATCTCTAATTCCCTTTAACTCTCAGAACTGTTGTTTCTACTGACACTTATTACTCAGAAATAGGATAATAGTGACCCCTTCAGTATGTGTCCTTAGTTCCCTTTCCCCTAGATTCAAAATCCTAGGACCCTGCTAGTACCATTATGGGTCTATCACTCATCCAGTCACAAAATATGTCTATTGAGCACCCATTCTGGTGAGAACTGCAGTGTTGAATCTTAATTAGCAACAATTTGTGCATGATTTCTGTTTCACTTTACAGAAGCACAGCCTTACACAACTGGCTAAAAGGAGAGCAATTCCTAATGCCTGGCCCTACAAAGAACAGGAGGAATTCTGGTAACCAGAGAGGTCTGATAGCCCTAAGCAGGCACAGATGACTTACCAGAGTCTATTACAGCATTTCTTTGCACCTGTTTGTCTTTACTATAGGCCCTTATATGAGCTGGATTATATTTGGTCATTTGAGCTGCAAGCTGGAGAACGAAGCAGGATATTGCAGCAGGCACTCTGCAACCACAGGAGAGGCGAAGGGGGACTAGAGACAAAACTATTATGCCCTCAGGGATGGTGGTTCTGTTCTTCCTCTCAAGTCAACTTGCTCTAATGGCAGGAGACACTTTGCTACGTTTGATATGACCACCTAAGAAAGGGGAGACTGTGTTCCATAGCACATGCCTACAATTCCACTACTTGGGAGGCTAGAGCAGGAGGATGATACATTCAAGGCTAGGCTCAGCTACATAGTGAGACCCTGTCTGAAAATAAAAACAAGGAAACCAGGATATGGAGGACTAATGTTATCAGAGGAGTCTATGCAAAAACATTTAAAAGAAGGTGTTAAAAGCAGTTCATAGTAGTGTATGCCTTTAAACCAGCACTCAGCTCAGGAGAGTGAGTGAGGGGCACCACTGTCTCTCTGCGTCCAGCCCTGTGGCAAAAACAAACAAAATGGAAAAATAAAGAAATAAGGTGTCTCCACCACCTAGAAAGCCTTATTCTACAGGGGTCCTAAAGAGCTGGCATTTGCCTATTTTAAGTGGCTACCTTAAAAATCCCAAAAAAGAGCCTGTTGTGGTGGTGCACGTCTGTATTTCCAGCTTTCTGGTGGGCACAGACAGGTGAATCTCTGTGAGTTTGAGGCCAGCCTGGTCTACAAAGCAAGTCCAAAACTATACTGAGAAACCCTGCCTAGAAAAACAAACAAACGAACAAACAAAAATTCCACACAAGAGTGTAGGCACTGTTTTCACCTCACAAACCAGGCCCAAGAAATTGCTGAGTAAATGCAAGAAAAAGTGTTTTATCACTTGTCAGAACCAGTCCTGACATGTCCTGCTTGAGTTACATGGCAGACGCTTACTGACTTGACCATAAATAGCTTTCCAGATAAAATCAGGTGAAAGTATATACTAGTAAGATGTAATCTGAAGGGAAATCAGGAATGGGGATGGAGAGGGAGAGGTAAAGGAAAGAGAAAATAGCCAGGCAAGAGAGAACTTGCCCAGGGCAGCTATACCCTAGGCTCTAGGCTGGGATGTGCAAGGAGTCTTAGCCTGGCCTGGGTCCTCAAATATTCCCTGGATTCTAAGATCCCTCAGCCTCAAATTAGCCCTATAATGCTGTGAACCAAAGTCTGGAAGACATGCTCCAAGCTCACCAGCTCAAGTCTTGGCTTGGATGACTACTAAATGTCAGTACCCATAAGCTCTAATTTTCTCAAGTATCTTCACCAAACATTCTAAGTTTCTGTTGTTTTTTGTTTTAGTATTTATTTATTTCACATAGATGGGTGTTTTGTCTGCATGTATCTGTGAATCATGCATCTTCCTTGTGCTTGTGGGTGGGACTGGAGTTAACAGACGGTTGTGAGCTGCCAAGTGGGTGCTAGGAATTGAACCTGGGTCCTCTACAAGAGGAACAAATGTTCTTAACCACTGATCCATCTTTCCATCCCACTCTAAGTTTTTCAAGTATTATTTGTTCATTCTTATATTCAAATAGTAGGGGGGAAAGGTAAATTAGGTAATAAAAAATTTCCTCCCTCCTAGCCTCTCCAGTCTCTCTCCTAGAGGTTATAACTGGACAGCGTGGGGCCTTTGCTTCCAAATGCTTGTTCATATGCATGCCTTCTAGTGTTCTACCACAGTGGGGTTATGTTATACACAATGCTTTACAACTTTCTCCCAACAATAGATTTCTAAATCAGCACTTAGAAAATTTCCTGTTAGTGTTCCACTGTAAGGGTACTGCATGGGTTATCTAGCCACTCCAACCACACTAGTGAATATGCCACTGGTTCTAGTAGTCTCTCTTATTAACTGGACTGCCAAGAATACCTCTGTGCTTGCTACCCTATGCTCAGCCATAGGATATAATCCTACGGGGTTACAGGGTCATACAGTACATATACAGGCAGTGTTTTGATTAAGAAGATAATGATTTTGCCTACCAAGAACCAGGAGGATCAGGAGTTCAAAGTTATCATAGTCTGTATAGCAAATTCAAAGCCAGCCTCACTACATAGAGAAACCAATCCATCTCAAAATCCAAAACAGACCAACAACAAAAACTGTTTGTGGCCAGGTGGTGGTGGCTCACACCTTTAATCCCAGCACTCCTGAGGCAGAGGCAGGTAGATCTTTGAGTTTGAGGCCAGCCTGGTCTACAGAGTGAGTTTCAGGATAGCCTGGGATATACAGAGAAACCCTGCCTCAAAAAAAAAAAAAAAAAAAAAAAAAAAAAAAAAAAAAAAAAAAAAAAAGCAAAAAATAAACTGTGTGTGTGTAGATACAGATATGTGTCTATATGTATGTATTAGAAAAAAAACAAAACCAACCATACCCCATAAGCACACAGAGAGATGACAGAAGGAAAGGGAAATTCCAGCATGTTTCTTTCTCTGACTTGCTTTCAAAAATTAGGCTCTATGCCAGAAGTCCTTGTTAGGCCACACTGTACACATTTGGCCCACAGTTACAACTCTTCTCTAATCACCTGGCACAGGACTGGGCAGGACTGGGCTCCTAAGGCAGGCTGCCCTAGCTGCAAGCCTAGGATTGACTGAGCATGTCTATCTCCTTCCAGCCTCTGATGACTTCCAGATTGGTATCTTAATTTAGTGCTACTTCCTCACATGCTTACTGGACTTCTCTCTCACATATCTTAGAGGCAATACCTCCTCTTCTACTATCCTAGCCACACTCAAGCTGTCTTCTCCTCAGGGGTCCTGTACATCAGGAACAGCTTCAGGGCTCATCCAAGACTTTCTTAAAGTCAGATGCCTGACTTCTAATACCTCTCACCGATATCTAATAGAAAGTAGATTTCATCCTCTTTTCTGATCCCTGACCCAGTCCTTTGCTCCCTTAGTTCATGCTGTCATCCAAAGCCACTAGCCCCTAGTCTAACTGCTGAGAATACAGAGCTCCAGAGCAGGTTTCTGTTTATATCATACAACCAATCCCTACCTCCTCCACAACTCCCCTCTGCTTCATCCAGAACAGGATCAAGTTCCTGATGGCTCAGCAGCCTTCACCCCCAATTTGGAGGTCTCATTTTCTTGAAGCAAGCAAGCAATGCAGCAGGCACAGCCGTTAATGATCCATACCAACTCCTTGATCCTTGGGCACTGGGGTCTCTCCATACAGTGACGTCATTGCCCAGAACATTGAAACAATACAGATCCTCAAATACTGAAGTTTTCTGTATGAGTCAGTCTCTCACTGACTCATGTTTACTCCCATCCTTCCCTAGTGAAAAATATCCCTAGGTTATAGCCTTCTGCAGACATTTCTCCAATGCCCCCTGAATACCACCTCTCTTGTGGTCACTAGATTGTGGTCACTAGAGAGGACTCTGACCTCTCTTGTTTTGAATCACACCTGACTCTGATGGACTTAGGACTGAGCTAGATAATCTTGCTGTCTAAGCTGTGTTCATCTCATTTCAGAAATCCTGTTTAGTCTACCCTAGCAAAGCAAAATGGAACACATAAATATTTTTATACAAAATGATATAAAGAAATTGTCCGGTTTGGTAGCACACACCTTTAATCCTAGCATCTGGGAGACAGCAGGTGAATCTCTGAGTTCAAGGCTAGCCTGCTCTACAGAGAGCGTTCCAGGACAACCAAGGCTAAATCTTGTCTTGCAAACCAAAACCAAACCAAAACAAACAAACAAACACAACAACAAAAAGTCATTTTGGTTTTGTGGTTTTGTTTTTGTTTAAGACAAGGTCTGCCTATGAGCCAAAGCTGTCTTTCAACTCACTATCTTCCTACCTCAGTATCCCAAGTGCTTGGGTAAAATTAAAGGCATGTGCTACAATGCCTGACCTTAGAACCCTTCTACAAATATTTATTTACTGTGTCTGCACAAAACCATGCACATGTGTGGAAATCAGAGGAAACTGGTGAGAGTCAGTTCTTTCCTTTCACCATGTGAGTCCTGGGGATCGAACAGACAGTCGGGGTTGGAACTAACAAATTGGCCAGCATTACAAAAAAAATTTTTTTAGATTTATTTATTTTATGAGTGTTTTGTCTGCATGTATTTGTGTGTGCCAGGTGCATGCCTGGTGCCTTCAGAGTTCAGAAGGCATAGGATCCCCTGGAACTAGAGATACCGATAGTGGTAAGCCACCATTCGAGCACTGGGAATTGAACTCTGGTCATTCACAAGAACCACAAGTGCTCCTAACTGCTGAGCCATCTCTCCAGTTCCCAGCAACTCTTAAGCAAGACATTTCCTACACATTGACTTTAACTGAACCTAATCATCTTTCTCTTTTTAATTAACTCTCGCCTGGCATGGTGGTCTTTAGGTGGCACTCAGGAGGCAGAGGCAGGCGGATCTCTCTCTGTTAGGCCAGCCTGGTCTACAGAGTGAGTCCAGGGCAACAGGGCTACACAGAGAAACGCTGTCTCAAAAAACAAAACAAAAAACTGAACTCTCAGGTCAGGCGATGGTGGCGCACACCTTTAATCACAGCGCTTGGAAGGCGGAGGCTTATGGATCTCTGAATTCGAGGGCAGACTGGTGTTCAGAGCCAGTTCCAGGACAGCCAAGGCTATCCAGAGAAAACCTGTCTCAAAAAATAAAACAAACAAACAAATAAATAAATAATTTAAAAATCTTAGCTCTTATCCCTCTTGATGAATATGTGCTTCTGAGGTAGCCACAGCCTTCTACACAACAGCAGGACATTTATGAGGATACAGCCTCTATGCATTCTTCATGTGCTCTTCTACCTGCAAAGATTCTCCAATACTCTGTAGTTTTGTTCTGATATGACTAATGTCACTAATTCTCCCTGAAATGCTCTTCCCACTTCCTAGACTTGGATAATATTGAGATTCGCTCACTTGCCATACAATTTGTTCATTTAAAGTGTAAAGTTTTCACTGTATTCCCTTATCATAATTTTAGGACATTTTTATCATTCTAAAAAGAAACTCACCCAAATAGCCTATCCTCTTCCCAGTGCTCTGTGCCTACTGGGCATTCAATGCTGTTTTGAATGCTCTGTATCTTATGTTGTCCTCCTCCTGCCTGGGAGCTGTCTCCAAACAGCCCACAAAAATCAGTAGGGGCATGAGATGAGAAGTGTTCCTGGATGAGAAGTGTGCCTGGAACGGCCAGCAAGCATTGTACAAGGAATCACACACTCCAGGAACCAGCAGTGGGCTAGTTTGACTTTAATTCCAGAGAACAATGGCTAAGTACCCCTTGGGGAATGGGTTGGAAAGGAAAGGGAGTCCTATACCTTAACCCTGAGCTCAGAATGGCTTTCTGGTCTGGGAGAACTACAACCTCCAACATCTCCCCATGTTTTATTTTATAATGAAGAAGTGTCATCATGAGTGTTAAGAAAGTTTTCATCTATTTTAGAGTGATCTAGGGTCTGATAATGTATCATAGTCTAATAATGTATCATGGTGGTTATTCTAGCAATGGTGGTCATCATCATCATTGCTGCAGGAACTGTATAAGGCAAGGGGCAGTTCCTCCAACATATTAGGCACACCCGTCATAAGTGAAGCCTGTGTGATAGCTTTGTACTTCCCATTCAGGACCCCACCACGGCACCTCCTTCCTAGTAACTAAAGGAAAAATGACCAGTGGAAACAGCCAGCTTAACTATTCATTCACCAACTATTTCCACATTAGTCCTTCCCAAACATCCTGAAGTGTCATGATCACCTCCCCTTAAAGATGGTGTCCCTATGTTGCCCAGGTTGGCCTCAAACTTCCAAAGCTCATAAGCACTCTTCCTACCTCAGCCTCGTGAGAGCAGATATGAACCACTGGGACTAACCATCAGCTATGGGATTCTATTCCTGTTTTACAGTTCAGGATAAATGATCTACTCACAAATGACTGGCTCACAAAATCAGTGAGTGGTTAATCTGGGATCTGTTCATCAATGAGGTCTGTTGTATCTAGTTGGCACCTCTGCCAATCCACTTTCATCAGCTTCTAAGCACTTCTTTCCTCTTTTCTCACTAAGGTCACTTATGACTTCTGAATGGGAAAACTAAATAAAAATTCTTCCTACAAAGCTTTTGTCCATGTTTGAGATTCATCATGCCCTTCACTTCCAGGTCCTCTCTTGGGGTTATCTATCTCTCAGGGAGTTAGATGCCTTTGGCCACTTAAACAGTTGTCCTCCTTCATCCCACTCCCAACTTTGCTAACTGAAGCACTTTCTAGAGAAGGACCCAATCTCTGTCCTCTATTCTATTCCATACTCCTTTGGGGATTTCGGTTACAACTCTACTGCAGTCCCCAAAGCTGTCTTCCAAGCTCAAACCTTACACCTGAAGAGTGTGGGGGCCTTCACTCAGATGACTCACAAATGCTCATCTTCTCACTTCGTCCCTACCTATTCTTTCTCCTACATGCTGTCATCATTTCTTTTTGTCATCTACACGCTTACCTAACCCAAACATGAGGACACCAACCTTAATTCCTTGTTTGCTTTTCTTTTCTTTCTATTTTCTTTTTTTAGAAGAGTCTCATATAGTCCGAGCTGGCCTCAAAGTTGCTATATAACTGAGGATGACTTTGAACTAATAACTCTGCTTTCTGCACTCCAAGGGCTGGGATTACAGGTATGAACCACCACACACTCAGCCTTTTTTCCTCTCTCAGTCTTTCTTGCTCAGCTTCCTTATGCTCTTCCTAAAATTCCTCTACAGTACTCCCAGCCAATGCCTGAGCACAAGTCATCACCTCTGGTTAGAAGCCTGTAAAAACCTACAGACTGGAGCTGGAGAATGGGCTTACAAGTTAAGAGCACTTGTTGCTCTGGAAGAGGACCCTGGTTCAATTCTGAGCACCCAGATGGCAGACCACAACCACTGTAACTCCAGTAGAGAATCTGACACCCTAATCTCTGAAGGCAACCAGGTATGTACACAGTACACAAACATATATTCAAGCAAACACTCATACAGATAAAATAAAATACATCTTCAAAAAAGAAACCTACATATTGTTCTTTCTCCTCTAAAGTAGTCTCTATCACATGCCTACTTACCAATTGCAGTTACCTTTAAAAGTCAAGTCTAATAGTCTTATGCTCCCATACTCTGAACTCAAGGAAAAGTCCTCTGGCTTTTGTAGTCTTTCAATAGTTGATTTCTGATGAACTTTCCAGCCACTTTCCTAGCCATCCCACAATTATTCAATGCCAAATAACTTGTAACTCATGGAAATCAACATTTGCACCTCCAGTTTCATAAAACTGACTAGCCCAGCCCAGCCTAGATTTCCAGTCTTCCTTCACACCAGACAATCTCTTATGAAATAATGCTAAACTACAGAAGGAAATATGAAGAAAAATTACACAAGAGCAAAGAGGAATCAAACTACTCGAGGTGTTGTAGGGATAGCCCAGCTGGTAAAGTGTGGTGCAAGCACAAAAATCTGAGTTTTAATCACCAGCACCCACATAAAAAAATCTGAGTGTGGACTCACAGACAGTCTGTACTTGTGAGGTACTTGGCAGGTGGGGATAGAAAGATCCCTAGAGCTTATCCACAGTGATGTAAGTATCAGGGTCACAGAGAAACCCTGTCTCAAAAACTAAGTTTGACAGCAGTCAAGAAAAATACCTGAGTCACATTAGTGGTACACACTTTTAATCCCAGCACTTAGAGGCAGAGACAGGAAGATTTTCTGTGAATTCTGGGTCAGCCTGGTTTAAAAAGAAAGTTTCAGGATAACCAGGGCTACACAGAGAAACCCTGTTTCGAAATACACACACATACACACACACACACACACAAAGACACAAAGACACTTCTACATGCAAGCACACACATGTGCATGAGTACTCACACGCATGTATGCACACATCCACATAAACACATAATCTCTCTCACACACACAAATACTGGGGGGAAAAGGTATTCTGAAATATAAGCAGCACATCCAAGTGAGGGCTTCGACCATGGCACCAAGTATCTGACTGGCTGTGAAAAACTATCCTCAGGACCACTTAGTTCACATGGAAATTAAGAAGAAAAAAGGGCTCTTCTTCTCACGTGATATTTGACAACAGGAAGGAAACATCCCAACTGCCCAAATGCCATGTGAACCCCTCATTATGGATTAGAAAACTTGCATTCTGGTAGTCATTAGTGGAGTATACAGCATAATCCAGAAACCCACTTGCTTTTCTGTATTTTCCAAGTTTGAGTGACAAGAAAACTAAATTACTAAAAATCTGTAACTGGCCTTGTAGTCAAGAGAGCCACCCCTAGGACTCAGATTATCATCTCCGAGTATTATTTTCCAACAAACAGAATGAAAAAGGGATACATTCTACCCCTTTTGCAATCATCATTTTGCAACCCTTATTAAATAATGGTTCTGGTAAATACATGCCAATGATATCTTATGACACAAAAAAGAGTAATAACTAGATATTTAGTGCTTCCTAATAGAAATGCAAATATTACCATATATAATCACCCAGGTTTAATGGTTCATATCATTAATCCCAGCACTCAGAAAGCAGAAACAGGCTGATTTCTACAAGTTCAAGGCCAGCCTGGTCAACATAGCAAGTTCCAGAACAACCACAGCTTTCAAGACCTTGCCTCAAAATACAAACAGCAGCAAAACCACAAATAATACATACAAATATAATTATAGACAGACAGACAGATACATAAGTCATGCTGGACATGGTGGTCTGTGCCTATAATCCCAATACTTGGGAGGCTAAGGAAAGACAATTGTGAATTTACAAGTCCAAAAACAATCCTGTTGTCTTTATTTAGTAAGACTCTGCCTCAAAACAAACAAACAAGCCAGATGTGGTGGCATACACCTTTAATCACAGCACTTGGGAGGCAGAGACAGACAGATGGATCTCTGTGAGTTCCAGGACAGCCTGGTCTACAAATGAAGTCCAGGACAGCCAGAGCTTGATACACAGAGAAACCCTATCTCAGGAAGACCAACAAAACAAACAAACCAGAATCTAATGAAACCTCTGGATCTAACTATTGGCTTACAGGGGAGAGAGAGGTACATTTCTAGATGTGTTCCATTATAGAGAACCAGGTTTGCATACCCAAGGCTCTAGGTTCAATCCCCATTATCCATTCCCACTTTCTCCCCACCCACCCACCCCCAAAATAGAAAGAAAAATCAAGGGACTGCGGCTGGAGAGTTGGCTCAGTAGTTAGCAGCACTAGTTGTTATTCAAGAAGACCCAGGTCTGATTCTCAAAACCCGTACAGTGGCTCACAACCATATGTAATTCCAGTTCTAGGAAATCCAATGTCCTCTTCTGGCCTCTGTGGGTTTTATTTATTTATACATTCAGGCAAAACACACTGTGGGGTTTATTTTTTAAGATTTTTTTGTTTTAATTTTATTCACAATTATGTGCATATATGGATGTCTCTGGGTGGGTTTATACATGTGAACGCAGTCCCTGAAAAGGCCAAAAGAGGAGGTTGGTTCCCTTGGAATGAGAGTTAAGGACACTTGCCAACTGCCTGATGTAGGTGGTAGGAATTAAACTCCAGTCCTCAGAAGAGTAGTATGTGTTCTTAGCCACTGAGCAATCTCTCCAGCCCTCTCCAGGCATAGTGGTGCACACTCGTAATCCCAGCACTCGGGGAGGCAGAGACCGGCAGATAGCTGTGAGTTCCAGGCTAGCCTGGTCTACAAAGCAAGTCCAGGACAGTCAAGGCCACAGAGAGAAACCTTGTCTTGAAACAATGAGCAAAACTGAGATGGATGGAAAATCTACTAATCAAACGATTCAACCTCTTTACTAAACTAAAAAGAAAAAAATGGAGACAGATAATATATTAAAATATTTGAGCCAGACGTGGTGGCTCAAGGCTGTAATTCCAGCATTCATTAAACTGAGAAGAGAGAATTACTGTCAATATGAAGCCAGCCTGGGCTACATAGCAAGTTCCAGCATAGCCTGGGATTACAATGCACCATCTGTGTTGGAAAAACAATCACTGCTGGGCAGTGGTGGCACACACCTTTAATTCCAACACTTGGAAGACAGAGGCAGGGGATTTCTGTGAGTTTGAAGCCAGCCTAGTCACACAGTGAGTTCCAGGCCAGCCAGGGCTACTACAGAAAGAAACCCTGTCTTGAAGAAAGAATTTTTAAAAAAGGCAAATTACAACCCTAAAAACAATTTGAGAGGGCCATTGAGATGGTTCACTGAATAAAGGCATTTGCTGAACAAGCCTGTGGACCCGAGTTTGATTCCCAGATTCCAGGGTAGAAAGAGAAAACCAACTCCTGAAGGTTGTCATCTGACTCCCACACAGCATGCAGCTATGCACATCTGTACCTCACGCACATATATCATGCAGATGACAACCCCTCTAAAATTTTAAGAGCATTAGAACTAATATATACATATATGCATATCCTAATTAAAATTCTAAAAGTTTTAGCTGGGCATGGTGGTACACAACTTTAATCCCAGCACTTAAAAGGCTGTGGCAGGAGGATCTCTGAGTTCTGAGGCCAGCCTGGTCTACAAAGAGAGTTCCAGGATAACCAGGGCTGTTACAGAGAAAACCTGTCTTGAAAAATAATAAATAAATAATGCTTGAAGCAATCATAAATCTAACACTAAATGAATACATTTTAAAATTATTATTGTTATTGTTGTTTTGCTTTTCTTTTTTTTTTCTTTTTCTTTTTTAGTTGTTTTGCTTTTCAAGACAGGGTTTCTGTGTGTAGCTGTGACCATCCTGGAATTACTTTGTAGACCAGGCTGGCCACGAACTCACAGAGGTCTGCCTGCCTCTGCCTCCTGAGTGCTGGGATTAAAGGCATGCACCACCATGTCTGGCTAATTTTTTTAAAATCTTTTTAAAAACTTGTTATTATTTTATTTTATGTGTACAGATATTTTGCCTGCACATATGTCTGTGAAGGGTGTGTATGACTGGTGCCCTCAGAGGCCAACAGATAGGTTCAGATTCCCTGGCACTGGAGTTGCAAAAGACTGTGAGCTGTCATGTGGATGCTGGCCACTAAATACTTATTTGATTATATAATAAAGTACTGAGGGTGTTTTCTTTGTTTGCTTGTTTTTATGACAATGTCTCATGTGTTCCAGGCTGGTCTTGAACAACCTACATAACAGATGATGATCTTGAATTTCTGATTCTCCTGCCTCTATCCTCAGAGTGCTGTGATTATAGGGGTGATCCATTAAGCCCAGTTTTGCAGACCTGCGGATTGAACAGAGGGCTTTGTACATACATATTAGGCAAGCACTCTGCCAACTAAGTTTATCTGTTTACTTCCTCCCTCACTTTTGTTTTTGAGACTGGCCTCAGTATTCAGCCCAGGCTAGCCTCAAACTCACAATCTCCCTCCACCAGCCCCTCAAATACTGGGGTGGCAGGCATTCACCAATTACTGCGGTTTCACATTTTTTTATTAGCATGTATCTATGTATTTGGTACATATGCTACTTGTATTTAAAAGTATATGGACGAGGGACTGCCTCTGACATAAACTGATTAACCTGCTCTTTGATCACCTCCCCCTGATGGGGGAGCAGCCTTACCAGGCCACAGAAGATGAAAATGCAGCCACTCCTGATGAGATCTGATAGACTAAGATCAGAAGGAAGGAGAGGGGGACCTCCCCTATCAGTGGACTTGGGGAGGGGCATGTGTGAAGAAGGGGGAGGGAAGGTGGGATTAGGAGGGGAGGAGGGAGGGGCTTATGGGGGATACAAAGTAAATAAAGTATAATTAATAAAAAAAAAAGTGTATGGGCACGTGAATGTGAGTACAAATGGAAACCAGAGTTTGACATCAGGTGTCTTCCTTAATCACTCTCCACTTTATTTTCTGAGACAAAATCTCTCAGTGAACTGCAGACTAGCCTAGTTTGCCCTGAGAATCCTACCTTTACTTCCTGAGCCTTGGGTTACAGGCAGGACATTACACTTATCTATTTTTATGTGGGTGCCGGGAGTCTGAAGTCTGACCCACAGTGTGTGTGTGTGTGTGTGTGTGTGTGTGTGTGTGTGTGTGTGTGTATACAAATCTAAGCTGGACTGGGTTACAAAGTGAGACCCTGCCCTCAAATATAGATAGATAGATAGATAGATAGATAGATAGATAGATAGATAGATACATACATACATACATACATACATACATACATACATACATACATACATACATACGTGGGTGGGTGGATGGGTGGATAGATGGTGTGGTAGTTAAGAGCACAGGCTGCTCTTCCAGAGGACCTGGGTTCAATTCCCAGCACCCACATGGTTCACAGTCATCTGTTAACTCCAGCTCTAGGGAACACAACTCCTTCTCTGGCCTCAAGGGTACTCAAACTCACATGCACATGTCCACGCATACATATAATTTTAAAAAATTATACACATAATTTTTAAAAAACACACAAAAATACAAAAACAATTCCAGCTATTCAGGAGGCTATAAAGAGGATCACAATACCAAAGCCAGCCTAAGCTGCAAAGTACAGGCTAGCCAGTGTAACTTAGGAAGACCCTGTCTCAAAACAAAAAGTAAAACAGAGCTGGGGCTACAGTGCAGTGGTTAGACCACTTGCCAAGTATCTACAAGGCTTAAATCAGCAGCGGGGGGAGGGGCGCGGGGGGTGGTAGTCGGGCAGTACTGAATAGGTGAAGTAGGAAGCAGAGGGAACAGCAAGTTAAGCAACAGACAATACAAGTTAACATTTACTGGATTCTGACTTTATCTTTGGTGCTTACTGGGTTATCGGTGCTGGGCTAGGGCTAAGTGTTTTACACAAAGTAACACTCTGGCCATCTCACAGTGTTTGTGAGACACATGCTGCTTATATGCCAGATGAAGAGTCCTATGTCCAGAGACAGTAAACAATTTGTCTACAATAACCCAGTAACTAACAGGTTGAGATTCAAACCTGTGCTTGCTTGGCTCTGAAGTCCTATAACTTCTGTGCACAAGCGCTGGGGTCTACTGTGTATAAAGGAGAAGCCTGTGCGCAAAAGAACAAGGGATCCCTAAATACCCTAAAGGTCTGGATCATGTTCCACAAGGGGGCCCACTGCTAACAGTTCCATAGGAAGAATGCCCTAGTACAATGCCCTATTGTCGATGATGCAGTGTCTGCTCGAAAGACAGGAATACAGGCTCCCAGAAATTCTATAGGAAAGTGGGCAGCATCAGGAGTAAGGGAAGCAAGAAGAGAAGCCAGAAAAGGTAACAGTGTTCACCTTTAGATTTACCCAAATAAGGATCTACCTCAAAGAAAAAACTAAACATCTTTGTAACAGGAAAAAAGGATTTTTCTTTCCTCAAGTTCCAGTCAAACCCGAATCTTAAAGTATCTTATCCTTCCCCATTTCACTCATATACTAAAGGCAAACAATTTTTCTTGCAGGTTAACATTAAAATCATAAAATCTTCCACTGCACTTTAACTTCAGTAAGTCTCGTATTTTAACACTATTTTTCACTTGGCAAGTCTAGTTTTCAAGGTAAATAATAAATGAATGATCTCAACTTAACCTCAGAGGTTTCTACACTGGATGAATCACCAAGCCTCCTCCAGCCATAAGTATCTTTCTTCAAAGGAATCATTTAGGTCTCAGAGATGGGAACTCAGCTCTCTGTCCTTCACTACCACCTGGTTGGAGGGTCTGGAATTAGGGACATCTCTAACTTAGTACATCTGCTACAGCTGGGCCTGAGAATCACTTTAGACCGGTGGTTCGCGTCCTTCCTAAAGCTGCAACCCTTGAATACACCTCATGTTGTGGTGTGCCCAACCATAAAATTATTTTCATTGCTGTTTCATAACTGTAATTTTGTTACTGTTATGAATCGTAAATATCTGTGTTTTCTGATTGTCTTATGCTACCTCTGTCGCCTCCTTAAAGGAGTCCAACCGAGATTGGGAACTCCTGCTTTAGATCTATGTGTTTAAAAAGCGGAACTTCGCTTCTGTCTTGTGTAAGAAACTAGTCCCCCAAAAGGCATCGCCCCTCGCTGTGTGTGTGTGTGTGTGTGTGTGTGTGTGTGTGTGTGTGTGTGTGTATGGGGGTTGAGACCGAACACTTGTGCTTAAACTTCAGATTTACAGGGCCACTTCTTGCTTTCCCAAACAGTCGGTCTTGAAGACACTGCACAGGCAGTGTCTTAGCTCAGAGTTGGGAGGAACCACTCGCTAAACTGGCTTAGCAATTCCTCAGGAAGGCTCAACCCTCAGACCAACACCAACACACGATGATCCCAAAGACCTTGGGGGAAGAAAGAGGCTCTTTCACCTAACTTCTCTATGCATTGCCACCCAACAGGCCCAGGGCTGGGCCAGAATGAAGAGGCTTGTAGGTGCACACCTCGCGCCGGCCAACCAATCCTCAGGAACCCGTCCTTCTAAATTACAGGGCTAGCTCAACGAGGTCAGAGGCAACCCAAGCAGGGGCAAACCACTGCGGTTCTCGACGTCTTGTTTATGTCTGGGCCCGGCGCGGAGCCGCAACTCCTTTCTGACATGCCCGCCATCCGCTCGCGGATTCCCAGAGGCCTCGCAGACCCCTCAAGACCCTCGGTTTCCGGCTCCCCGGCTCAGGGCGGCCTCCACTGTCGCCTCTCAAGGCCCCTCAGACAGCCCGGACCCTCGGCTCACCCTCGAGCGTCTCGCACTGCACCAGGTTGAGGTAGTCCGCCTGGCTGAGCACCCCGGCCTTCAGGCCGCGCACCAATCCCTCCAAGTAGCCATTGTCCACGTTGAAATAAAGCTCCGGGAAGAACGACATGGCTGCGGCGGGGGCGGCGGGACCGGAGAGCCCCGATCAGCCCGCAACTCGACTCCGAGATCAGCTGACGCGGCGCCCGCAGCGGGCTGTCAAGCGCGTCAGGTGACGCGCAGCGCCCCACGTGACCCCAGCCGGGCTGGCTTTTAATCGTATCTAGCTTCCGCGTAGCCTGGCGCGCAAGCGTTCTCGGGAGTGAGCGGCTCCCCGCCCTCTGGGCGCCTGCGCACTAGAGAGAGGCGGGGCTTCGGCGCCTAGCGGAGCAAAGGAGCGTCGTCGATGTTGGAAGTCGACCGCGTGGTGGCGCTAAAACCCTCAGGATTCGAGCAGGGCCCTCAGTTTAGTTTTCCCTGGTTAGGCGTGTCTGTCTGGCCAACCAGGTAAAGGTGAGCTTGTGTGCAGTTCCTTACGCTGTCGAGGCTGACTCCTACCAGCCGGAAACCGAGGTCCTGGGAGGGGAGGGTTTTGGAGCAAAATGTTTATCCACTAGCTAGACTTTACGCCGGTAAGCCGTGCTGCACTCTCTTTGCCTGCCTGTGTTGCACTGGATTCCCTAGGACCGGCGTGTGTCCTCCTGCTTTCCCCAAAGGGTCCAGGTGCCTTAAAGTCGCCCGTGTACGTGGCCCAGATGATAAGAGTGACTTAGACCCTTAGGTTATGGTGTGTGTAGTTCCGCCCCCTACCCTTCGGTGAGCCCAACAACCCTTCGACAGCCACGTTTCGAAATAACCACAGCTTTAGGATCGGTCCCATCCTTTATTCGCGTCCCCTGCCTTTGCCCAACATCCGTAGGCTAGGTGCGGCTGCAGAGGTTTGTGGCAGTACCCAGCTTGCGGCAGTAGCAAAAGGCATTGAAGAAGCGGCAGTAGCACGTGGCGCACGGGTCGCAGCAAGGTACCTGCTGCCCCAGGCAGGACTCGTGCAGCCTTACACAGCGACGCGGAGAACGAGACTCGCGGTTCTGGGGATCTAGCACCTGCATTCGTAGGCAAGTAAGAACGTCTGACCTCAAGTTCAGAAAACCCTCCCACCCGGATCCCAGTAGGATGGCAGTAGGCGGTGGGGCAGGGGTGGTCTGCAGTTCTGCCCAGGTTGGGCAGTCCGGATGATGGTGCCCCGATGCTCCCTACCTTCTGCTTTATCCCTTTCCCTGAGGGGTTACCTCTGCCAAAGCTTCTGCCTTCTGCAGCAGAGCTTCTTCTGCTCCGTCTGCAGTTTTCTTCTTCATGCCATTCAGACTTAGTCCTAGGGCAGAGGATGTAAGGGCCACGCCCTCCACGCACCAGCGTACTCACCTCCCAAGGTTGGGACTGGGGTTTGGGAACTAGGGCTTGGCCCCAGGCTGGCTGATTCGTAGCCAGCAATTGTCCTCACCACACACACCCCCAACCTGACCATACTTACTTGGGAACTCTGGGAACAAGGCCTGGTCAGGCCTTCTGATGCCTTCCAGTGGTGCCATGGCCATCTGGACCCCTAGCGTAGGAGGCAGGACCAGCAGCAGGACACAAGTCAGCAGCGTGACAGTCAGCATGGCCTGGTTTAGCAGGAAAACAACCCCATTTAATCCCTCCCTATCCTTACAGTACCCTACCAAAGCAGAGAGAGAGAGGGAAAGGGAGGGAGAGAGAGGTTCCCAGAAAGTAGTCTTTGCACTTACCTTTGCTTGCTGATCCTTGCCTAGAGAGTTCCTGGCCACTTGTACCCTGAGCTTATATGGCAGCGTCTAATAAAGGGCCCACACGTGACTGCCTCCTGCAGCCAAGGCATGAGGGGGCCTCTCAGGAAAATGGGGACACAATTCAGGCTTTCTCCCTAAAACCTGAACCTTTCAGTATTCTATTAGAGAAGTACCCATCTCCAATTTGGCATGAGGCAGCCAGGAACCAATTAAACTTTGGGAACAACATAGGGTGTCCAGACCCCAAATTTCCATAAGACCAGAACCTAGGGATGGGTCAGGCTAGAACCATTAACAATAATAAGGCAGGCAGCCCTATGACCTTAATTTAATTTTCTGGCCCCACAGATGTTCACTTAGTCTATATGGCATATTGTTTCCTTTGCTTCCAGGAACTTTGGTCAAGGGCACCAAAGAGAGCCACCCAGTGAGTGTCACCAGGAAGGGCTGGAGTGAAAAACTAGACCCAAGGTTTCTTTGGAAGAGAAGTCAAAAAAGCCCTTCCAGCTAAAGCCAAGCCCCCCTGGCTCTACCTCCTCTTTCTCTTCTTTAAGACCCCTACTCTTATTCCTGTTCACCAAGCTCCTTTTCACCTAGGGTTCCTGGAAACCAAGGGAGCAGAACGTACTGTTCCCAGGGTGGGCACACAGCTTCAGAGTAAAAAGCTTTCAGGCTGCCTGCTTCATTAGTGTTAATGGCTGCTTCCTTCCACTCTGTTTTGCCAGGTCTCTGCCCACGCCTGGTCTCATCAGTTTGAGGACATGGTGAGGGCTACCCACAGGACTGTTTTTTTGTTTGTTTGTTTGTTTGTTTTTTAATTGAAACAGGCTCTTACTATGTAAGACCACGCTGGCCTCTAACTTACAGAAACCTGCCTGCCTTTCTTTACCTCATAAGTGCTGGGATTAAAAGCACGTGCCACCACATTTGGTGGTGTTGGCGGGGTTGTTGTTTTTGTCTGTACCCCAAGTGCATGCCCAGTACCCAGGTTGGTCAGAAGAAGGCTTTTGGATCCTCTGGAACTGGAGTTACAGATGTTTGTGAACCACCATAGAAGTGCTAGGAACTGAATCTCTGTCCTCTGCAAAAGCAGGTAATGTTCATAACCTCTGAGCCAACTCTCCAGCCCCTTGGTAGACTTTTTTGAAAAAACTATACACATGCCTATTTGGAAAAGAAATACAGGTTGGATCATCTTGGAGATCCCAGTGCACAAGGCAATGAGAAATGATGGAATAACTGTCAGGATATACAGCCTAGTCCATGCTGACTCTTCTAACCAGGTGGCTGCCTGAGGAAATCCTCCCACCAGGAAAGAGGACAACAGACTGCTTGTAATGGAAGTTTTGGTTTCTTTGTATGTTATGTAAATATGCTTTTGTTTTAATCCCAAGTATGGGATTTTAGTTGAGCTATAATTTGTCCACACCTGTTAATTGTCTTGTGCGGAGTGTGGTGTTTGGTGTGGCGCATAGCAGTTTGCAGAGACCAGAGATGGTGTGGCGGTTTGGAGCAGGCAGACAGACAGAAGTGTTTCGGGGCTCATCGGTGTGGAGGAGCCTGCTGGCTGCTTCTGCGATTGACGGAGATTGGTATGGAGCCCTAAAAGAACCCCTTGACCCTAAATGGCGGGGAGAAGTAAAGGAGTCTGGGCCCCCCTCTCCCCACTAATCTTTTCTCTATCCTTCTTAAGTTGGGTGGGGGATTGGTAGAAGGGAAGTAGAGGCCTAAACACCCCAAATAAAAGAAAATTTTTAAAAAGCATGCAGCCTTCATCTAGAGTTCACATCAATTAGTGTTTAGGTTCAAGCTTCGTGGGAAAGAGGTGCTCTGCGGAGGACGGGCCTATAGCACGAACAAATCCTGGCATCTGAAGTCAGGCTCAGGCAAACATTGGTGTCTGGGGTCAGGCTGGCATTACATTCTTCTGCAGGTGACTCAGGGCACAGTCCTCAGAGCTCAGAGTCTGTTTCTACTTCCCAGGTTGAGGAGCAGGGAAGCCCTGCTTAGGAAGCAGTCCCTGAGCTCTCCCTTTAGGATAGCAAGGGTCAGCCTTTCTTCTCCCCTGAGAAGGGTGTAGGCAGTTTGATGAGGCTGTCACTGAGCAGGCATGGCACTGGGGCCTGTTTGGAAGCTGATCTGGAAGTTTGGTGCTCTATTTCAGGACTTTATTCTGAAGTGACAGGGGAAAGAAATCGGACTATATCCTAGCTGCATCACTTGGAGTTCAGGAACAGCAACATGTGAAGTACATATGTGATACTTTTCCCAGTGTCATATTTTTTAGCCTCTTATTGGAGATTCTGACTGAAAATGTAAACAGGGACAGCTTGTGAACTGGAAAGGTGCCCCAGTAAGCTGATGCACACTTGTAATCTCAACACTTGGGAGGCTGAGGCAGGAGGATTGCTGAGAGTGGCTCTGGACACTTGGCCATACCTATTTACCATCTATCCTCAGTGCAGCTCTTCCTGTCTCCAGTGAGCCTCCTCCTACCCTGAAGGTCTGCTCTCTTCACCTGGTAGTGTGTGCACAAGTGGACAGCCCATTGGGCTGTGGCAGACAAGGGCCCCGCTGCTTAGAAGGTGATTCATGATCCTAGGCAAGTACAGTGGGGAAGACAGTGAAGAAATCCAGCCATCAAAGTACAGTGACGTAGGCCGTTGGCAAGGGTGTCCGTCAGCAGAGACAGTCAGCTAGCAAAGCCACATGGTACATCTAATAAGGTTCTCTGACAGAAGAGACACTCTTAACCTCAAAGCCTCAGAAGCTCTGGGAGCAGCAGGACTACTGTCTCCTTCTTCTCTGAGTTCACAGCATCCTAAAGGAAGTCAGTGACAGGCCTGCAGATGCATCAGGGTCCAACAGACACCACAGAAACACAGAAGCAATCATCTTAACGATGTGGAGATGCAGAATAATCATCATGGCCGTTGTTTGCCATCAGACAAAAAGAGTTTTCTTTACAGGAAAGGACTTCCAAAATGACAAGGGAAAACTGTATATTAAATATAAATAAATAATTTTAATGCAATATAGAAAATTTAGATAGGTACTTATATCTCCTAACTTATGTGGCTTGGTTAGCTTCTTTAGAAGCTTACCTAATTGTTTATGTACCTCACACGTTCTTCCTTTTTTAAGATTTATTTATTTTATGTATATAAGTGCTGTATTTACATCTATGCCCACATGCCAGGAGAGGGCATCAGATCCTAATATAGATGGTTGTGAGCCACCATGTGGTTGGTGGGACTTGAACTCAGGACTTCTGAAAAAGGAGCCAGTGCTTCTAACCACTGAACTCTCACTCCAGCTCCTTTTCTTTCTTCCTTTCTTTCTTTCCTTATTTATTTGTTTATTTATTTATTGGTTTTTTTTTTCAAGACAGGGTTTCTCTTTGTAGCCCTGGCAGTCCTAGAACTCACTCTGTAGACCAGGCTGGCCTCAAACTCAGTGATCTGCCTATCTCTGTCTCATACAGGCATATGCCACCGTACCCAGCTCCAGCTAAAGATTTTTTTTATTT
Organism: Psammomys obesus; assembly: GCF_907164565.1. NCBI lineage: Eukaryota > Metazoa > Chordata > Mammalia > Rodentia > Muridae > Psammomys > Psammomys obesus. Next base: position 21,974,671 of record NW_026596034.1, read on the forward strand.
TATTTTATGTTTATGGCAGCTTTGCCTTGTTGAAAGCCAGACTCACATTAAGTAAATATATAAACTAGGGAGATAATACAAAAGATTATTTATACCTATATTCAGAAAAAATTAGAATGTATAAAATGGAACATGAGAGAACAAAATGGGTAGAGCATAGAAATGTTTCACTAGACACATCAACTTTAAAAAAATAGTGACATAAGTCATGTGTGGTGACATGTGCCTATAATCCCAACAAGTGGGAGGGGGGATCATGGCTTAGAGGCCAGCCTAGGCTACATTATAAAATGCGGGTTTTTAAAAAAGCTTAGTGGCACGATGTGACTTTAACTCCAGTACTCAGGAAGTAGAGAGGCAGGTCTCTGTGAGTTCCAGGCCAGCCTGGTCTACATAACAAGTTCCAGAATAGTCAGGATTACATATGGAGGCCCTCTCTCAAAACAAACCTCAACATGCTAAGTACCTGGATACATGAATACTCCAGAGCCTGTTGGGCCAGTTCAGGCACCCACCTTAGCTGACAGTGGGCAGGGAGTTGGCTAGGGAAGCCTTCCTAGGGGAGGAAACCTCTCTTTGGCCAAGAAACTTGAGTAGGAGTTGAGGAGTGCCACGGCAGTATAGGTTTCTTGGATCATAACTGACACACTGTACCATTTGGTCTAGTTAACACTGCTTAACATGCTCTGCCTCAAAGCTGCTTCCTGCCCAAAGGTGCAGTCCAATAAACAGTTGACTTTCTTTTTTCTTTCAACTGGAAACGGAAAGCCAGTCATCCTCCAAGGTTCAGCTAGAGAATCATCAGCAGGCATCGGTAGCCATCACCACTCTGTGCAGCCTCGGTGAGTGTGCACGGGCTCAGACAACCCACCACAGAACTCAGTATGACTCACCTCATCCATAAGCACAAGCAGAGTCCAGAGGAGGAAATAAACGTGTTTACGCCCCTTCCCACTCCAATCCCCTTGCCTTCCAGTGTGGCCTTACATCTATTCATATAGATAGATATAAATGTTTGGCATGTGCAGATCTGAATGTGTCTGTGGAGGCCCAAGGTTGAACTCCTTGATCACTGTCCACCTTATTCATTGAGGCAGAGGCTCACTCACTAATTTTGCTAACCAGCTTGCTTGTGGGTCCCATGTCTCTGCCTTCCAAGCACTAAAATTACAGGTGGTCTGTCATGAGAACATGACACTTATATAGGTTCTGGCATCTAAATTCTGTCTTCACACTTGTACTGCAAGTGTTCAAATCCCTGAGTCCTCTCCTAGCCCCTACCTAAATTGATTTTTGCAAATAAGCAATCTTTAACTATATTTTGTTTGTTTGTTTGTTTGTAGGCAAGGTCTCTAGATAGCCCTGGCTGTTCTGGAACTCACTATGTAGACCAGGTTGGTCCCCAATTTGCAGAGATTCTCCTGTCTCTGCCTACTAAATGCTAGAATTAGGGCATGCACCATCACACTTGGCTATTTTATTTTACTTTATTTTATTTCATTTCATTTCATAGAGGATCTCCCTATATAGCTCCGTTTGGCCTTAACCCACAGAAATTTGCCTGCCCCTCTGCTTCCTAAGAGCTGTGATAAAAAGTGTATGCCACCACACCCAGCCTCAATTCAATTTTTGATTCAATTTTTGTTACAATTAGAATCTCTGTCTTTCTGATGTGTGCTGCTTACCTTAATGCTAGGGTTTGAGTGTAGTTTGGGTCCCTCCCCAGGTTCTTGTGATTAAAGGCCGACCCCCAGAGGGCAGTATTGAGGCATTGTAGGAACCTTTAGAAGGACCTAAGGACTCTTAGGTCATTGAGGAGCTTCCTTTTAAGACCCTGTGAGTTCTTGCCAGAGCGTTCTTATAAAAGGGGGCAAGAGCCAGGCTCCACCCAGCTCTCGACTGCCTGAGTGATTCCTTGGCCCAGCTCATACTCCAGCCATCTGTCACTGGAATCCTGCCCGGTCTGTGATTTGCCACGTGCCCTCTTCTGACTTTAAAACTGTAAAGTAAGCCAGGTGCAGTGGTGCAGGTCTGTAATTCCAGCACTTGGGGAGGCAGAGGCTGGTGGATTGAGGTTAGCCTGGTCTACAAATCTAGTCCAAGATAGCCAAGGCTACACAGAGAAAGCCTATCTCCAAAAACCAAAACAACAACAACCAAAAAAAACCAACCAAACAAAAAACAGTAAGCTAATTAAGCATTTTGGTTTTTAATAGAATTTTTATTCAGTCTTTGAGAATTTCATGCATATATGCAACATGTCTTGATCATATCCACCCTGTTATTTCCCTTTAGAACCGCACGGGTCCTCCCTAACAAACTCCCCTCAAAAAATGTTAAAAATAACTCAGAGTCCAGTTAGTGCTATCTGCATGCATATGATACCCCTGAAGAAAAATAACTCTTTAGTAGCCATCAACTACCATGTAGCCATCAGCTACCATGTAGCTACTAATGTTTTGAACTCCTAATCCTCCTGACTCTAACTCCCAAGTAATAAGATTGTAGCAGCACTATTATACCCAGCTAAACTTTTTTTTTCCATCAAGTTCTGCTTCAGGTATTTTATTATAATGAAAAGTACTTCTACTACTACCATTTCTCTGAGGATGTTAATTTTTGACACAGGGTCTTACACTACAGTTTAGGCTGGCCTAGAACTCATTATATAGCCCAACTGACGGACCCCAAACTTGTGGCATCCTCCTGCCTCAGCCTCCCAAGTGGTGTGTGCCATCATACTCAGATTTTTTTTTCCTTTTTAAAAATGTTTTATTAGGGGCTGGAGAGATGGCTCAGCAGTTAAGAGCACTTGGCTTGCAGAGGACATAGGTTCCACCCCCAGCACCTACAACCATCTGTAACTCCAGTTCCAGAGGATCTAATGCACATGGTGCACAGATTTACATTCAACCAAAACACTCATACACGGGGCTGGAGAGATGGCTCAGAGGTTAAGGGCACTGACTGCCCTTCCAGATGGTCCTGAGTTCAATTCCCAGCAAGCACACAGTGGCTCACAACCATCTATAGTAAGACCTGGTATCTTCTTCTGGTGTGCAGGTGTACATGCAGATAGAACAATGTATACATAATAAATAAATTAAAAAATCATACGCATAAAAATTAACCTAAGGTAATTTTAATATTTTATTACATTTATTTACATATTTGTGTTGGGGAACAATGTGTATGTGTGTGCCATGGAGCACATACATACATACATACAGAGAACAGCTTTTTCCTTTTACTGAAATAGATTATTTTCTTACACAATAAATCCTAATTACAGTTTCCCCTCCCTCTATTCCTCTCAGTTCCTCCCTTTTTCCCCTCCCCCTCCAGATCCACTCCCTTTCTGTCTCATTAGAAAAAAAAAAAAAAAAAAACAGGCTTCTAAGAGATAACAAGAGAACATGACAAAATCAAATAAGGAGAAGAGCCCACAAGAAGGCACAAGAATCAGAAATGTACTCATTCACACATCCAGAAGTCACATAAAAATACTAGTCTGAAAGCTCTAATATATACGAAGAGCACCTGATACAGACCTGTTCCCTGGGCCTACTGTTTCAGAGGACAACTTTCAAGAGCAGGTTCTCTCCTACTATATGGGGCCAGGGGAACACACTCCTCAGGTCGTCAGACTTGATAGTGAGTGTCCTTACTGCCTGAACTATCTTGTCAGCCCTCAGCCTTTTTTGTGACATGGTCTTACTGTGTAACCCAGACAGGCCTGGAACTCATGACCTCCTGCCTCAGCCTTCTGAATGTTGAGGTTACAGGCATAAGCCATTACAGATAGCTGCCACCTGGGGTTTTTGTTTTTACCTTTTTGGCAGTTTAAGGTGCAATGACCAGTCCTAACCATTTTCTTACTGAACACAATTGCCCTACATTTTGTAATCTCTAAAAGGGCCCTGTCAGAGCACATTTCCTCTGTGAATGAACATAAACACTCTGTGGTTGATTTTTTTTTTTTTTTTTTAAGGCAGGATCTCACGATGTAGCCCTGGCTGGCAAGACACTATGTTGACCAGGCTAGTCTTGAACCTTGCCTCTTGGGGGTTGGGGTTAAAAGCATGTGCCACCATACCCAGCCCCGACTTCACTACATGACCAGACTACCCCTGGACTCACAGTGCCTAGGATCAGCCCCTCAGGTGCTGGCATTGCAGAAGCGTACCTAGCTGTGTGGGTGATTCTACAGGCCTGATGTTCTCAGGGATGTTGGGTGAGTTCTGTGTGCAGGATTGTGACCTTCGGCTTCAGAGTATTTTTTTTTTTCCTTTCTTACTAGAGGTTAATAATACAGTGCCTAAATAACAAGTGACCTCTTACATCTGTGAAATGGGGTACAGTGAAGTACTGTTGTCCCCCAAAGATAATCATAGTTACCCATTAGGAGAATGCTGAGGCTGTGCTCTCTCGATGGTTTAAAGACAAGACCTTCAAAAACAATCAAAGACTGTTGCCATCCCTCTGTTCAGAAGAGAAGCCTGAGCAAGATGGCTCAGCGGGTGAAGCCCTGGCTACATTAGCCTCGACCTTCTGAGTTTGATCCCTGGAAATCACAAAGCCTGGGCTGGGGGTTTTGAGTTCAAGGTCGATTTAGTGGAACCCTGTCTCAAGCAAAAAGGTCTGGGCAGTGGTGGCATGGCACCTTTAATCCCAGCACTGAGGAGGCACAGGGAGATGGATCTCTGTGAGTTTGAGAGCAAGTTTCAGGATGGCCAAGGCTACACAATGAGACCCTATTTAAAAAAAAAAAAAAAAAAAAAAAGGTAGGGAATGTAGCTGTAGTGGGAGAGCCCTTGTCTAGCATCCAGGAAATCCTAGGTTCAGTCCCCAGCACTGAAAACAAACAAACAAAAAACCCTCTTAGGAAAACAATCAGTGAGTTAACATCAGCTGCAATTAACTTAAAGCCAAACGTCTTTTCTTTTTTTTTTT
>NW_026596034.1:21979723-22006574 GCF_907164565.1 Psammomys obesus
AAAAAAAAAAAGAAAAGACGTTTGGCTTTAAGTTAATTGCAGCTGATGTTAACTCACTGATTGTTTTCCTAAGAGGGTTTTTTGTTTGTTTGTTTTCAGTGCTGGGGACTGAACCTAGGATTTCCTGGATGCTAGACAAGGGCTCTCCCACTACAGCTACATTCCCTACCTTTTTTTTTTTTTTTTTTTTTTTTATTGTTTGTTTTTTTTTTTGTTTTTCAAGACAAGTTTTCTCTGTATAGTCTTGGCTGTCCTGGACTCTGGACTCGATTTGTAGACCAGGCTGGCCTTGAACTCACAGACATCCACCTGCCTCCGCCTCCCAGAGTGCTAGGATTATAGGTGTGTGCCACCATGCCTGGCTTTGATTCAGACATCTTAAGCCATAAAAATATATCTCATATACCTACCTTAAAGAGTACAGAGGCAGAGCTGGTTTCAATTGAATGGTAATAAAAAAAAATGCTTCTTGTATTTTAAGCGCTTAGTGGGGCAGACACAGTTGGTTGCATTCCCAGGTCCTGTTGCCAGTTTTGCTTGGAACAATGCCCAAATACACCCACTTCCTCTGATTCCCAAAGGCATCGCTGTGTCAATAAGGTACACTTATGATGCCTGAGACTCTACCATGCAGCCCCTGGGAAAGCTTGGGTTCCCTGGTAAGGTGTTAAAGTGGGGTTCCTAAAGATGAGGGGAACCTCTCAAATGGGGGAAGACAAGTCTAGGACCACTTTTGCACAGTCATTCACAATGGAAGTCTAGTGATCCCAACCTCCGCATCATACACCTTCAGCATCCCGGTGTCAGGATCAAAACAGGGTTCAGCCCGTTTTCACCCTCCCTAAACCAAGTAACAGCTGAAGAAGTGCAGGAGTTTTCTTAAGCAACCAACCTAGGCTGAGGCCTACTCCCTAGGACTAGCAAAGAGCACTCCAAGTCCCTCAGGCCCCTCTCTTAAACGTTGAAGGTGTAGGCACTGCTTCAACAAAGAGAAAGGAGAGCTGCATCCCTACAGCTAAGAGTTATTCTCCCAGAGAGGGCAGGGTCTCAAGAGCACCTATCTCGCTATGTCTAAGCATGTAGATCTCCAAGGCCATGCTCAGTGTGTTCACACCAGCTGCAATAGTCTAAGAAAGTGTGAGGGTGCCAATCTAGCCCTGTGCATTCTCCCAGGCCTGGGCTCAGCTTCCTGTGTATGTGTGTGCGTGTGTGTGTCTGGTGTGCACATGTATGTCAAAGCCAAAAATCAACATCAGATGTCTTTCCTTAGATGCTGAGCTATCTAGTTTGTTGTTTGAGTCACAGCCTCCCACTGGAATTCTGGGATCGTCAATTAGGCTAGGCTAGCTGACCAGTGAGCTGTAGGAATTATAAGCATAAGCCACTGTGCCTGGCTTCTTACGTCAGGGCTGAGGGTCAGACTCAGGTCCTCATGGGAGTAGAGCAAACACCACTGACTGAGCTATCTCCCAGCCCTCACCAGCTGTCTCAGTTTTAACAGACATTCCAGGAGACTTTGATGTGGCTGAGCTTTGAGAATCCTCGATCTGCTTTGTAACTCCAAACCCTAGCAACTTCCTCATGTAAGACCAGGTGCCAGTGAGCGAGGAGAGGCTGCTGCAGCTATCACGGGCAGAGGAATATCTTCATCCATCAAGTATCCACTGAGTGCCTACTGCCAGTGCCTGGTACAGAGGTGGCACAGATCCTTAGGACTTAGGAGAGCCTGCAAATGAAGGAAATGAAGTTCACACAAGAAATGAATCTGGAACACAGGGAACTTGAGCCTCTTGGGGCTCCTTGGTCTGCATGAGTCCTTAGAGATGCTCAGCAGGGCATAACTCAGCCTTGGCAGTCCAGAAAGGCCCCTGCTTCCTTCTCAAATAAGGAAGCCACCCACTTCAGTGTGCACTATCGTGCCTAGTCCTTGTAGTCTACCAAAGACCACTTGACCACAGGCCAGCCCCACATTCAAACCTGCAGGGTTGACCCAAGATCAACCCTGAGACACCCACAGAAACTAGACCCCATAGCTTTTGGGGTCTGGATGCCATCTACCGGTTGTCCGAATAACCCAGGGTTTCCTGTGTAAAGGCCTCTTTCAGCCTATCACCGTTTCTGAAGACCTTTGTAAGAAGTCAGTGAAAGAAAATGAAGGGATAAAGGCTCAGTTCTGCTTCAAAATGGCCAGAGCAGAGTTTTGTTGGTCTGAGAGGTTAGTGTGGCTAAACCCTGAGCAGCTCAGTATCCAAGGACTGCAGGAGAACACCCCTACTGGAAAGGTCTGGGAATCAGTTTTTGTAGCTGTAGAGTAGGGAGGTGGAGGGCCTGGCTTCACCAGGCCCATAAATTGCTTTTTGTGTAAACAGTTTTTTTTTTTTCTTTTTTAAACTTTGGGATGGGAGATAAGTCAAATGGTCTGTTTCTGCAACCTCTGTGCTCCGGGATGTGTAATGGGGGTTGGCTGCTTTCTGGAATTCCATTGGCAGCAAATTTCTTGAGGCCTGGAGCCTTTTTTTTTTTTTTGTGTGTGTGTGTGTGTGTGTGTGTGTGTGTGTGTGTGTGTGTGTGTGTGTGTGTAGGGGGTAGTCTTTTACTTCTTTTTTCTGCAACCTCCCACACCTCAGATCACTAGCTCCCCTTGCCTTCTGTGTATAGCCTCCATCTGCAGCCTGGATGCTAGGACTCAAGTCTCCAAACTCCTTTAATGTCACACTTTAACGCCAGCCTTGCTATTAATAGCCCTTTAAGAAGCGGAATTCAAGGGCATTTGCTTTGACATCTTTCCAAGGCTCCGCTAGAACCCAGTAGAGCAAACCTGTCCTCGGAGTCAGGCAGGGCTATCATGTCAGGAATCAGAAAACACCCGCACCCCAAGAGTGGGTGCTAGGACACAAAATGCCTTCCTGCCTTTAGGCCATACCCTAACACATGCCGGTGCAACTTAGAAAAGGAATAAGCTGGCAAGGGCCACGGTCCACCAGGCGAAATATAGTTAAAACTCCATCACACCCTCCCAAACTCAACGCTGCTTCCTCTGCAATCCCATCCCATACATTTTGTTACGGAGGCTAGAATGCTGCAAAAGTTGAGCATGGCATCTCATTCCCAGTCCATTCTTTGGGAGAGCTTTTCTCATCAGTTCTTGAAGGCCTAGGACAAGGGAATGCCTGTAGACAAGAAGGAACAAAGCCCTGGCAACCTCCTCAGAGCCTGGCAGCCAAGCTGTTGATAGTCTCATTTTACAGAAAAGTTTACATGACTCAGCAAGGAAGCAGGTGTCAAGGGAACTGGACCAGATTCCTTCTGCTGCCTGGGCCTGCTCAAATCCCCTCCCTTGCCTGAGGCCCTTAGAGTTGAAGGAAGAGCTATGTTAGTCAGGGTTCTAAAAGAATGTATAGAATGAACATATGTATGTGTGTGTATATATATATATTTTTTTCTTAGAATGATTTACAGGTTGTGGTCCAGATAATCCAACAATGGAATGGATAGCCTATGAATGGAAAGCTTAAGAATCTAATAATTGTTCAGTCCACAAGGCTGGATGTCTCTGCTGGTCTTCAATACATGCTGGAATTCTGAAGAACTAGGCTCTAGTGCCAGTGAAGGAATGGATTTCCCAGCCAGAAGAAGGCAAGCAGACAAAGAGCAAAAGCTTCCTTCTTCCATGTCCTTATATAGGCTTCTGGCAAAAGGTATGAGATGAGATCTGGATTAAAGTTTTGTCTTCCTACCTCAAAGATCTGGATTAGAAGTGTATTGTCTCACATCAAATGAAGAAGAATCCCCTCACATGTGCACCCTCCATTTGGGGGTTTTTAGTTGATTCCAGATGTAGTCAAGTTGACAACAAGAATAGCCATCGCAGGCAGCAACACTAGGGCAAGATATAGTTTAGACCAGCGTGAGAAAGGAGCTCTGATCACAGGCCAGCGGAGTACACAGCCACGTTGGGGTGGTATCTCTGCATACAAGGATAAACCCTCGACAGTGTCACCTTGTTGAACAAGGACAGGCCTCTCTTCTCAGAAGCTCCAGTATCCGCCCTTGGCTAGCGGAGTGAATGCAAGGTTTATGACATTTTTGGAGATAAAACAATGCTGCTTTTAGAATCTTACCTGATCCTCCCTAAACACCATTCCCTAGGCTTCTGTTTCCTGTTTAGCAGCCCATTCCCTTCCGCACAGTAATTCTTACGCTCTGGCCTAAAGCCCGAGGGCTTCCGTGCCTGGGATCTGGATCTACTGTTAAAAGATTTCTCGACTTACCACGTCCTCCTCACAACCACCTGAATATATCAGAGACTTTATGCCCTGACCTGTAGGGAGTGGGTGGTTTCTTCAGAGACTGTATACTTACTTTCAGTAACAGGATCATACCCACATAGGAGCCATCTTAAGACTAAATCAAATAAAGGTGACTAGGTAGGGAGCAAGGATACAAGAGTGATCCTTGTATCAACAGGGAACAACAGAGTTGGTTGTACCCTCACCAAAATGAAGGATCCACGATGGTTTGTCTTCTGTTTTGCCATGTCCCAGACCTGCTGAGAAAAGGAGGTGAGGTTGAGCCTAGGCTTATACAAGCCTCTACACCAGCTCAATCACACCCTGAGTTTGGCAGGCTCTTATCTGTTCTCGGGTCACATCAAGGTATCATCAGGTGGCAAACACCAGCTTGCAGGTTGGAGCAGTGCCAGCAGCTGCTGTTCCAGCTCTAGCCTTAGGCCTCATTTGCTACCTGTCGCTAGGGCTCTCTTGGGGCACTGGGGAGTCAGTGTCTCCCCAGTTTCCCACTGACTGTTAAAGCTTAAATCTTTGTGGATGAAAAGGGAGGCAGATCCTCAAAGGTGGTGTGCAAAGAGGAAGACAGGTGGTACAGAACAGAAACAAGAGTCCCTCTCCCCATGGCTTCAGCAAAAGCTGACGGTATGTTCAAGAGGGGTGAACATGATTCCCTTTTCTGGGGCTTTTGGGAGAAAGGCCTAAGGAAAGACATAGTGATTTACAGTATGAAGATTTGGGGTTCCTACCTCATCCAAGAACCTATCTTAGTTAGGGTTTCTACTGCTGTGATAAAACACCGTGAGATGAAAAGTAACTCTGGGAGGAAATGGTTTACTTCATCTTACAGCTTGTAGTCCATTATCCAGGAGAGTTAAGGCCGGAACCTGAAGGCAGGAGCTGACTCCTTATGTTGGGGGAGGAAAGGATGCCTATTATTTCATCTCACAGGCTCCCTCCTCTCCACAGCGTGCAAGTAGCAAGTGTTCAGAGACATAAACTGAGTGTGTATGTGTGTATTTGTGTGAGAACATGGGGAAAATCTGGGAACATCTACATTCCTCCACTATCCAGACTGTACATATCGACAAAACTAACAGCTCTCAATTGCCCATTCCTTGTAGAATTTTATTTAGTTTAATGAGCTCCTTCTTGCTTGGATATTAGTCCCAGGGGCAGGACACAGCCAATAGAAGCGAGCGTTCTTACTTCATGGCGGAACCAACTATGAGGTATAATTCTAACTGAAATTAGCCTCCAAATGAGACAGCTTCTATCCCCAGATTCTCCCTAGGCTCTCTTCTGCTTTCTATTTGCTTATGTGCGCATTGTCTGTGCAATTGTACCTGTCCCTTTGTGCGGGTGTGGGTATCTGTGCACTCAAAGGTCAGAAGACGTTGGATCCCTTGGAGTGTCGGCTTGCAGGTGTTCGACACCCAGCTTGTTAGGTTGGTGCTGGGATCCAAACTCTGGTCCTCATGATTGTATGCAAGCACTATTAAGCACAGAGCCGCCTCTCCCGCCCCCTCTTTGTGCTTCTTTCATTTCTTTTCTTGGAAGAGTCTCTCCCTGGATACATTATTTACATAAGACAGACGGTAACAAGAGGGTCTTAGAAAGCAAACCAAAAGATAAAAAGGAATTGGCCATCCAGCAGAACACGTGGTGAGAGGAATCCTATCGTTAATGGGAAGTGGTATCTGAGAGTCCTCGGACACTATGGCAGTGAGGTGATAAAATAGTCAGTCCAGGAAACAGGGACAGATGTCAGGATGAAGAAGACACCGCAATTCATAGCCCTAGTACACTGGAGTATGAGGCAAGTCAGAAATCTGGAATCCAGTGGTGTGATGGTTAATCTTCACTGTCAGTGTGACTGGCTTTAGAAGCACCTAGGACACATGCCTTTGGCTGAGACTTTGAGGGTGTTTCTAGAGAGATTTAATTAAGAAGGGAAGACTTCACCATGACCTCATTCCATGGGCTGGGGTCTCCGGCTGAATAAAAACAAAGGGAGATGATCACCCACACACACACCCTTCCCTCCTTGGCTGAGCATTCGATGTGACCAACACGTCACAGGCAGATCTCTCAGCTGCGGTGGGCTGCAATCCTATCAGCCAAAATAAATCCTCCCTTACATTGCTTTTTATCAGGTATCTGGTCACAGCAACAAGAAGAATCTTAATTTTTTTTAAAAGATTTTATTTAATCAATACTCTGCCTGCATGTATTTGTACACACCAGAAGAGGGCACTAGATCTCATTATAGATGGTTATGAGCCACCGGGATGGTGAATGGTGGGAATTGAACTCAGGACCTCTGTAAGAGCAGACAGTGTTCTTAACCTCTGAGCCAGCTCTCCAGGCCCCAAGAATCTTAACTTTTATTATCTGTACTGTTCAGCACTATCAGCAAGTGGTATCAGCAAGTACCACTCAGCAGTGAGAACCATTAATGTCAGCCAAGACTACACCAAGAAACCCTGTCCCTGGGGAAAAAAAAAAAAAAAAGAAAAGAAAACCATTAATGTAAGTGAACCTTCATGTCACAAAGCCAGAAGGCAAAGTCCTAGCAGGACCAGGACTAATGGTGGCACCTTCAGAGGAGGACAGTTTCCATCTTGAAAGTCTCCTGTACATAAATCCACATTTATTGAGGGAAAGAATGGGACCTTTTGATCTGCAATTAAAATACCCGGGTAGATACACATGGAAAGCCTGAACCCAGGGAGTTCTGAACTCTGAGTCTCGTGTGGGAATTCTGTCCTCTGTGTTAACTTCGACCCGTGCGGTGACACAGGGACCCTCCTGATACAAAGCTACACATCATCTTCCATGGAGGATAAGGCTTGCTTTTATTGCTTTCGGCCTTGCCTTCCCTTCTAGTCACCAGACCCATCCCAGTATAAAAAGAAAACCCCCGGAGATCAGTGAATTCAGTCCTCAGCACGGCAGAAACATGGCGGTGCATGCCTGTAATCCCAGGACTCGGGAGGCAAGGCAGCGGGGTGTCTGCAAGTTCAAGGCCATCTGAGCCACAGTGAATTCTAGGCCAGTCAAGACTACATAGCAAGACAGTCTCTCAAAACAAACCAGGGGTCTGTGAGGTGGCTGGGGAAAGGGTGGGAACGGGGGAAGCCACCTGCCATCAAGCCTGATCTGAGCCCCAAGAATTCACATGGTGGAAGGAGAGAAGTGGCCCCCACAAGCTGTTCTCTGAGCCCCACACATATGCCATCACACATGCATAACTGCACACACACACACACACACACACACACACACACACACACACTAAATATATATACACATATATAGATGTAAGAAAATTTACTGGTTGTGGTGGTGTGTGCCCTATTGTTCGGGAGACTGAGGAAGAGAATTGGTTGAACCTAGGATTTTAAGACCACAGTCTAGGCAACATAGCAAGACATTGTCTCAAAACCAGATATGGTGACACATGCTTATAATCCCAGCGATTAAGAAGCTAAGCCAGGGGGCTGGAGAGATGGCTCAGCGGTTAAGAGAACTGGCTGTTCTTCCGAAGGTCCTGAGTTCAATTCCCAGCAAACACAGGGTGGCTCACAACCACCTATAATGAGATCTGGTGCCCTCTTCTGGTGTGAAGGTCTAAATGCATACAGAACATTGAATAAATAAATAAAACTTAAAAAAAAAAAAAAAAAGAAGAAGCAGCAGCTAAGGCAGGAAGATGGACAGTTCCAGGGCAGCCTAGACAAGTGAGTGATACTTGATCTCAAAATACAATAAAAGGATTGGTCCTCTATCTCAGTGAGATCACACTTGGGTAGCATGTCCCCAGCCCAGGATTCAGTTACAATGTATTCAGACTTCTGCACACTGTTCTGCCTCCTGATCATGCCAGAAGTAGAGGAGGATGTGCTTGCATGAAGAAGAGCAGGTTCTTGGAGTGTGGGTGTGCAGACCTTGGCCCTCCAAGTTGTAGCTCAGCTGATTTCCTCTGGCCTTGGTAGAGTATCTTTCCAAGGATAGTATCCCCAAGGGAGGGTTTTGCTGAACTGTGCAAAGTAATTTAAACGGAGTGAAAGACCGTGGAGAAATGTTTAAGGAGTATTTCTTGGTCTAGCACTCCATAATCACAACACAGAAGACAGATGTTAATCTAATATGATTAATTATCCTAACTTTTTTTAGATTTTTATATGTAAATGAGTGTTTTGCTGGCATATGAGTGCCATATATGTGTCTTGGAATCCTGGAGGGAGGCTGGGTATTGAGACACACACATTAAGTCCCAGAGCTCGGGAGAAGGAGGCAGGAAGATTTCTGTTATATCCAAGGGCAACCTGGTCTACATAATGAGCTCTAGGATAGCCAGGATCTCATAAAAAGACCCTGCTTTAAAAAAGAGAGAGAGAGAGAGATCCTGGACTGCAGCCACTCTCCAGCCTGAGTCTCTTCAGTACCTGAGGCTACAAGCACACACAAACACACTCAGTTAATGAAAATCTATTTATTTATTGCTATGTCATCGTGAGTGGCCTAGAATTCAACATGTAGACCAAGAGGCCTTAAACCTGCAACAATCCCTCCGCCTCCATCCTCGGAGTACTGGGTTATTAGCATCCACTACTGTACTCAGTTCTTTTCTTTTGGTTTGGTTCTGAGACAGAGTCTTGAGTACTAGGATTAAAAAGATGTGTCATTGGAGCTAGAGAGATGGCTCAGATGTTAAGAGCACTGGCTGCTCTTCCAAAGGTCCTGAGTTCAATTCCCAACAAACACATGGTGGCTCACAACCATCTGTAATGAGATCTGGTGCTCTCTTCTGTCATGCAGGTGTACATGCAGGCAGAACACTGTAGACATGGTAAACAAACATCTTTTAAAATATTAAAAATATGTGTCATTGCACCCAGCTTGACTATGTGTTTAAATTTTTATGTAGTGATATAACAACAACCACAAATCCTAGAAGCTGGTTGTAATGCTGTGTGACTGTCATCTCAGCGCGAAACAGGATGAGATAAAATGATGGTGAGTTTGGGGTTTGACTGTGCTAACAGAGTGGCTGGGGGGCAAACCCTGGGGTGTGGCTCAGTTAGTGGGGTGCTTGTGTCGCATGCGCTGAGCCCTGGTCCAACCCCAAGCTCTGAAAAACTGCGTGTGATAGCAGGCAGTGGTGGCACACACCTGTAATTCAGGCACTCGGGAGGCAGAGGCAAGTGGGTCTCCATGAGTTTGAGGCCAGCCTGATCTACACAGTGAGCTTCAGTTCAGGCCAGCCACGGCTACATAGTGAGACTCTGCCTGAAAAAAACTTACAAACGAAACAAAACAAAAACACACACAGTCAAAATTTCACAGTAAAAAGCTTTGCAGCACGAGGGAGGCAAAAGGCACGTGGATCTCTGTCACTTCCAGGCCAGCCTGGTCCACAGATTAAGTTTCAGGCAAGGCTACCGAGAAACCCTGTCTTGAAAAAACAAAACAAAAAAATGTATAGTAAACTTTTTATACTTACTATCCAGATCCTTTTCATAAATTGAATTGAAGCCAGAGGATGTCAGTGGTTAAGAGCACATGCTGTTTTGTTTTTGAGACATGATTTTACTGTGTAGCCTTGGCTGTCCTGGACTCCTTTGTAGACCAGGCTGGCCTCCAACTCAAAGAGATTCACCTGCCTCTGCCTCTCTGAGCACTGGGATTAAAGGTGTGCACCATCAACTGGCTCACATTGCCTTTTTGTTTTTATGAGACAGAGTAACCCAGACTGGCACTGAAAAAATTGCTTTATAGCTAAGGATGACCTTGAACTCCTAACTTTCCTAATTCCACTTCCTAAGTGCCGTGATTACAGGCATATGCCACCACTCCTGATTCTTCTTTCTCCTTTTCCTCCTTCTCCTTCTTCGTAGTGCTGAGGGCCTCAGACATGTTGGGCAATGTTCTATCACTGTGTTATATCCTCAGTGCCACATTGCTTTCACAGTGAAGTTAATGATATTTTGTATATGCTAGGTATGTAACAACCAGGCTTTTCCTGTGTTTTAATTTTTTATTAAAAGTAAATACATGCCCCCTTGTGGCTACATGTTTACCTCCACTTTCATTCTTGAACGCAGCAGCCCCTGTCACATGCTCTCTGTTTACAGTTACACACACACACACACACACACACACACAGAGAGAGGCGTGCAAAGAGTATATTAGGTCTCAGACTCAGACCTAGGACAAACTGGCTAACTGAGGTGCCTATTAACATATTAAAGCAGATGCCTTCTGCCAGCCTCTCTCAGAATCACCAGTACCTGTTAGGGAGACTTCCTGGCTGCCACACCCCGCCCCTACCCTCAACCTTTCTAGCCCCTGAGCTTTACTGCTCTTCACCCAGCTTCTCCTCCTTATATAACCCAGCCATTTTGGCTATGCTGGTCTCTTGCCTTCTTGGTCTCCTGGCTAGCCTCTGGCCTGTTGGCCCCAGGTTCCTTTCTCTTCCTCTTCTGTCACATGACCCAGTTCAGCCTGCTAGGCATGTTCAGTCTGGTCTCTTCCAGATGCCTCTGCCTGTGCTCTCCCTCTTCCCTATAATAAAAACTTTAACCCCTTAGGAGGAGTCATGTCTTCCTGTTATTTCTATTCATTCATTCATTCGTTCGTTCGTTCATTCATTCATTCATTCATTCATCTGGTGCTGAAACCCAGGAGGAAGGAAAAAAATGTGGAAAACCAAAATCTCAATGGAGAGAATTCCCATCAGCCTCCTTTTATTTTATGTTTTTCATCCACCCCCTTCTCCTTTACCTCCACCCTCGCCCCTCTCTGTCGTCTCTGGGCTCCCCATCAGATTCCAGAAAACAACAACCAACAAAAACAAAAATTAAAAAAAAAAACAAAAACCTTCTATGCTAAATTACTTCAGGCCATATGTGTAGCTCTGCTTCTCAGAGATGGACTTAATTGTGATAATAGAGATCCGTCTAGGGTTGGTAAACACCAGTCAGAAGCACCCAGGCACAGACCCCGTAACATTTCTTACACACACACACACACACACACACACACACACACACAGAGAGAGAGAGAGAGAGAGAGAGAGAGATCACCAGCAGTCACATTACTTACTGGATGTGTACCTAATTAGTTTCCATGTGGACAGATTGTACAATTCCATATCCAAGTGTGTATCAAAGATCAATTAGTGTCTCAATATCATTTAGTAACTATGTAATTGCATGGGCTCCATACTCCAAAGGGTCCCATGATCAGTTTCATGCATGGCTGTTGTTATCTTGAAATTCATAATCTATTGAATGAGGCATTCTGCATTTACTTTTCCCATTAAGTCCCACAAATTGTATCCTGGCTAAAATGTTTCAAGATCAAGGCAGAGTAAATGTGTCAATTTAAAATATCCAGAAAGTAGATCTCCAAAGAAATGAATACACTTAAAAATAAGCAGGGTAAGACTGGGCATGGTGGTGCATGCCTCTGATCCCAGCACTCAGAAAGGAGGGTCAGGTGGATCTCTGTGAGTTTGAGACCAGTCTGGCATAAATAGGGAGTTCCAAGGCAGCTGGAACTACATCGAGAGCCCCTGTCTCAAAGAAAACAAAACAACAGCAAAAGAATAATTGGGGAAATTATAATCCAGACTGACTATGCATACAATGAGTCATAGTCACACCCAAAGAGGCAAGGAAGGACAAAGATTTGTAAAGGTGAAGTAAAGTATCACAAGTGGTTTTGAAACAATTACAGTTGGCTACAAAGATCATCAAATAGCTGGTTTCTGTCAAAGGCAGTTGCAAGGTAAGTGTCTTTATAAAAGTGTGTGTGTGTGTGTTTACTTTTGTGTAAGGTTGTGAAGATTTTTTTAGGAGGTCATTATAATAGTTTTTATCAAGTACCTGTGTAAATGAGAACTCTTACCTATTCTCCTTTCCCCATTTTGTTAGGGTTTAGCATAAGTGATTCTGACAACTCCATTGTCATTGTTTTGGGGATTTTTGTTTGAGACAGGATCTTGATGTATAGCTAGTAGGCCATAGCTACTCACTATGTAGCCCAGGCTGACCCTCAAACAGTAATTTTCTTGCTTCAGCCTCCCCTGTCTGGCTTGATTCTGACTCCATCCATGCGGGTGAATGAGACGGAGCGATGGCTCTGTCTGGAACATGTTGAAAGTATTGCCAAGTGCGGTGATGTGAGCTTATCATCTCAGCTACTTGGAGGCTGGGGCAGAGGGAGTAAAAGCTCAAGGCTTTTACTTGAGCGTGTGGTGATGGCACACGCCTTTAATCCCAGCACCTGGGAGGCAGAAGCAGGTAGATCTCCGAGTTTGAGACCAGCCTTAATCTACGAAGTGAGTTCCAGGACAGCCAGGGCTACACAGAAAAAAACCTGTCTCAAAAAAAAAAAAAAAAAGTTCAAGGCCTACTTGAGTGACTTAGTAAGAACTTGTCTCAAAATAGAAACAGAGCTGGAGATGTAATTCAGTGGTCTAGGGTTCCTCCTTAGTTCTAGAGGAAACTGACAATTGTTACTTAGTGTCATTAATGATGAAGATTAAAAGTGAACTCCAAAGTTGCTTTTCCAGCTTCATTTAAGCATGCTTAATTCATTACCCACATTCATCACTCTGCCTTCTTTCACCAGTATATTTGTTTTTTTAAAGTAATTTATTTTTTAAAGTTTATTTGTTTTATTTAGTGTTTGACTGCATGTATATCTATGTGAGGATGTCAGATCCCCTGGAACAGGAGTTACAGACAGTTGTGAGCTGCCATGTGGGTGCAGATAATTGAACTCGGGTCCTCTGGAAAAGCAATCAGTGCTCTTAACCACTAAGCCATCTCTTCAGCCCCCAATTAATTTATTTTTTATTAATTATAATTTATTCACTTTGTATCCCAGCTGTAGCCCCCTCCCTCATCCCTTCTCAACCCACCCTTCCTCGCTCTTCTCCCCCCATGTCCCTCCCCAAGTCCACTGATAGGGAGGTCCTCCTCCCCATCCATCTGACCCCAGCTTATCAAGTCTCATCAGGACTGGCTGCATTGTCTTCCTCTGTGTGGTAAGGCTGCTCCCCCCTCAGGGGGAAGTGATCAAAGAGCCAGCCACTGAGTTCATGTCAGAGACAGCCCCTGTTCCCCTTACTAGGGATCCCACTTGGATACTGATCTGCCATGGGCTACATCTGTGCAGGGATTCCAGGTTATCTCCATGAATGGTTCTTGGTTGGAGTATCAGTCTCAGAAAAGACTCCTGTGCTCAGATATTTTGGTGCTGTTGCTCTCCTTGTGGAGTTCCTGTCCCCTCCAGGTCTTTCATTTCCCCCTTCTTTCATAAGATTCCCTGCACTCTGCCCAAAGTTTGTCCATGAGTCTCAGCATCTGCTTTGATACCCTGCTGATACCAGTATATTTGTAAAACCTATTTTTAGCTGGGCGTGGAGCACACAATTTCAATTTCAGCACTTGGGAGGCTGAGATAGAAATTGCTGAGAATTCAGGACTGTCCTGGGCAGTATAGTGCCAGCTCGGATTACATAGCAGAAAACAACAACAACAAAGCATTTGAAAAAGTCTACTGGGGCCTTTGACAACCCTCAGGAATTCAACACAAACCTTCCCCCAGCCTCTTGATCACTTGCTGAGATGTTGCACATTCCATTTAGATTTGAACCCCATCTGTCAATTCTATCAAAATCCCTCCCTACTCCTCACCCAACTGTCATGAATTCTCTCAAAGCATGTTTGTGTATGCCTGTGAGTGTATGTGTGTGTGTTTGTGTCAGTGTATGTGGTGCATTTATATGTGTGTACATGTGCATGTGTGTGTTTATGTACCTGTGTGCCTGTGTGTGTGTGTGTGTGTATGATGGCTGCCTAGGAAAGATAAGTTGACTTTTTGAAAATATTAGAAATAATCCTATAGTTTTCTAGATTTCCAGGGCAATCCAGAGACTCTCCTACAGAAACAGCAACAGAAATGATTCTGTGATTGTGCAGGACTTGGAAGTTAGGAGGGCCGTGGAAGTTTTGCAATACTCCAGTCTGGGCTATTGGGGATAATAGGCCCAAATCTAGGGAAAAGCTAACAATTCCACTGCCTCTTATGATAGAACAAATCAGGATTTTTAGATAAGAAAATCCAGGGCCAAGAGTGGGCAGATCGAAAACAGTGGTGCCTGGGCTGCTCTCAGATTTCCTGTGAGAAATCCCAGTGGAGAAGGCGCTGCTGGCTGGGTAAATGAGTCACCAGCTTTATAGGCCAAGGGAGATGGAAAGCAGATTCCAGGAAGTAAGCAAGGAGGGATCTCAGGGAAAGTTTTCCATTTTAGTGTGAAGCTGTCGAGCCACTGGAAACTCAGAGAAAAACAGTGGCGAGGAAGACTAGAGAAAGCATGTGAATCCTGGCAGCTCAGAGGACTTTGTACGTCTGGGCAATCCGGAACAAGTAACCACGATGGCACTATCTAGGCAAGGTAAGGAGAGAGTGAGAAAATATCTCGGCGCCCTCAAGCTTCTAGCTACTCACAACCCAGCAGGAATCCACTGAGCATGTCACCACACTTGTATTACTGCCAGGGAGGAAGGTTTGCAGGGTTGGGGTGGGAGTGGGGGACTCAGGGAGGGCTGGTGCGAAACTGTGGGGATTTGGGTGGCTGTTTTAATTAACTTCAAGGAAGGCAGTTTGCGGGGGGTGGGGGTGCAGAAGCACAAGAAAAAAAAACTGGATGGATCCTTTCTATTCTTTTTTTTTTTTTTTTGGTTGTTTGCTTCATAAATTTAAGGCAGAAGGGACCCTTCCTAGGTCCCAGGAGGCATTTATCCTCTTTGGCATTTTGTAGTTGTTGTTCACTAACAGAGCATTTTTGTTCTGTTTACTGAGCAAGGGAACAGGGTCCACCAAGGGGCAGGCAGAGGACACAGCAGTATCAAAAAGCCAAGGTAGAGCCGAGCATGGGGGCACATACTCAGCACTCGGGAGGCAGAGGCAGGTGGATCTCTGAGCTTAAGGCCAGCCTGGTCTACAAAGCAAGTTCTAGGACAGCCAAGGCTACACAGAGAACCCCTATCTCAGGGAAAAAAACAAAACAAAACAAAACACTCAGGTGGAACCATGCATTCTCAGAGGAGCGCTTCTGTGGTACTGGAACACAGTGATGGGTCAGAGGCCAGAGGGAATACCAAAGTGACCTCAGACTATAGTTCAGTAGTGGGGAGAATAGGTTTGGGGAGATCACTGCCCTTCCAGGCCAAGGCTGAGTGGGGGAGGTCCCACTCAGCACATTCTCTTCTGTATGACATTAGAAATAATTAAGCTGGGGACCATAACTGCTGCCACCAGCATCCTTTAGGAATCCAGGCCCTCCCTGAATGACGTGTGGCCAGCACTCCCACTGCATAGCCCTGAAGGCGAAGGGAGTCTCACTAAGATCTCATCAGATCTGTTGACCTGTGGTCACTGTATACCAACTCCCTAGGTGTCCTAGAACGGTTCACTGGGATCTAATGAGCCTGAGCTGATGGCAGCTGTTTCCGAAGGAAAAGAGCAGCTAGAACAATTCTCTTCCCATCAAGTCTTGTCAGACCTTCCGGGATCCTAACTCAGCTCACAATGGCCTCTTGGGGAGCAAAGAAGCCCAGCAGAAGAAGGTAAGTCTTAGGTTTCAGCTCAGCTTGGCCACCGGTTGATTGTGATGACCAGCAATCATGGCCTTCCTATCCCTAGGATTCAATGGTTTTTGGTATCTGGGTCTTGTAGGCATAGGAAATTGGAGAGTAGGTGGCTCATCCTACATATGACCTTGGAGTAGGGTACTCTATGTAAGAACAGGCAGATCAGGGTAGTGATAGAGGAAACAAATTTAGGGCCTCTTTAGGGCAAAGAAAAGATGACCAAGCATGGAGTCCATAGGAACTATCTGAAAGGCACTGGCATCCCAGCTGCGACCTAACAGGTAAGCAGGTGTGAGTCAGGTAAAAGAAAGCAGAAAAAGCACTCAGATGAACAGACCATCCTATACTGACAGGGAGATTGGGGTGGGGTGAAGGGGGGAGCTGTGTGCACTCAGAGACCCTGAAGCTCAGTCTGGCAGGACTTAGGCCCTCCTAGGGGGGAACTGGTCAGAGATGAGGAACCAGTAAGAAAGTGAGGAGGGGCAGGGTCCAACCTATGGACAATCCATCCTATGAAGACTGTGTTAGCTCAAGGACAACACTAGAACCAGGCAGAGGTTTAGAACAGATAGCTAAGGGGGCTGGAGAGATGTCTCAGAGGTTAAGAGCGCTGGCTGTTCTTCCAAAGGTCCTGAGTTCAATTCCCAGCAAAAACATGGTGGCTCATAACCATCTGTAAAGAGACCTGGAGCGCCCTTCTGGTGTGTAGGCCTACATGCAGGAAGAGTACTGTATAAATAATAAATAAATAAATGAATCTTTAAAAAAAGAAAAAAGAAAGGATAGATAGCTAAGGGTGGGGTCACTTGGAGACAGGATTCGGTTGATGGGGCACTCATGGTGTGGATGCTGGTGACTGCACTGTGGATACTTCCCACATGGTGGCACCAAAGGTCAACTCTCTCTTTTGGCTTGGACCTGACAGGGCAGGGGGTCACTCTGGGAATCCTCACTGTGAAGTCATGGTCCAGAGGCCCAGTGTCTAGGACACTTCCCACCTTTGCCAAGCCCTCCCCATCATGTCTCTGTCAGAAGGTTCGAACAGTAGGGTCCCCACAGAAACAACTGCACCACACTCCCTAGCCTTTACTAAAAGGCCTGGTCTAAAAGCATCCTAGGGGAACAGCTCATCCCATGACCTGGGAGAGGCAAGAACATTCCTCCCACTTGTCCCTTAGGAGAAAGGAGTCAGGAAGGAAGGAAGGAGGCCCAACCCAACTCCAGAGAGACACGGTCACCCCACCCCTTACCCATACCAAACCAGCAGGGCCCTGCTCACTGCTCCCCCTGGAGGCTTGAAACTGGATCAAGGAGGACCACAACAGAGACAAAGCTGGGTGTGCTGGGTGAGTTCCCAGGGAAGTCAGCCTGCTTGCCCAGCCCAGAAGAAACTTACACCTAGTGCGGAAGCCAGCCTAGAGCTGTCCAAATAAGCAATGGCCATGTTGCTTTTCGAAACAGTGCCAAGTTTACTGAAACCTTTCATGGTCTAAGTAAATACTAAGAGGAAAGTTCACATCAAGAGAAATTATAGCTCTAGGACGTGATGCTCTGCTGCCATAGGGAGGTGTGGGCAGCTCTCATGGGCGATGGATGCAGATATGGGCTGCTCTGGAGCTTTCTCCTCCCCACTGTGCTTGTTGTGTGGAGGAACCTGAAACTCTCAACATATTCAAAACTACATAATTCTCACTCTCTTCTGACCTTCCCTTCCACTGGCTACAGAGTGCCCACGAGCTACAGGCATTCAAGCTCTTTTTCAGCATCCCCTCACGGATGCACTATGTCATCTATTCAGGTTTGATTAAATAAATGAGTAACCAGCGTTTCAGACACAGGTTTTTCTTGCTTGAACAACTGTTTTATTGGGGGTTAACAGGGAGAGGGGAAATAAAGCTTATACTTGATATTCTGATAATACTGACAACATTACTCTGAAACCCTCCAGCCAATTCCTCCTTCCTATCAGAGTGTCCACTCATACATCATGCCCAGCATGGCCAACTTGAAGGGGAAAAAAAGTATCTCATTGTTTTTATGTTGCTTTTTAATGAGACAGTGTGCCTCTTCAAATTACATTTATTTATCTGTTGCTTTATCTATCCTGAGACTCACTCTGTAGACCAGACTGGCCTTGAACTCACAGAGACTCTGATTCCCAAGTGCTGGGCTAAAAGGTGTGTACTACCATGTCCCATTCAATTACATTATTTTAATGGTGCAGGGATGGAACCTTGCACAGGACCTTGTACCTGCTTGACAAGTGCTCTACGAATGAGCTACATGCCCAGCCCTCATTTTGCAATTTTAATGAGTAAATGGATAGGTACCACCAAAGCACCAGGAAGAAGTTGCTCCAAGAACCACAGGTAGAAATGGCAAAACTTGAACTTGAACATGGGGAGCATCCTTGGCCCATGACCTTTGACTTACATGATAAGAATTTCGATCTAATGCCAGGCGGTGGTGGCAAACACCTTTAATCCCAGCACTCCAGAGGCAGAGGCAGGCTAACCTCTGTGAGTTTGAGTTTAGCCTGGTCTACAGAGTGAGTTCCAGGACAGCCAGAGTTACACAGAGAAGCCTTGTCTTGAAAAAACCAACCTCCCCCTCCAAAGTAAGATCTAGGTTGGGACTGGAAGGATCCAAAGGATGAGTGAATGTGGGTAAGGGCATAACAGCCCCACACGTCATCCTTTTGAGCCTCCTTGTATCACCACCATATGCTGAAGTCTTTAGTAGAGCACTCTGCTGACATGTTTCATCCTTCACTAGATGTCGCACTGACATGACTCATCACAGAAAATTGGGAAATACATACATACAAACAAAAAGACGACAAACCCTTAACTATAGAGAAACGGATAGATGATAAACAAGTGTAGCACATATGTTATAACAGAATAGTTCGTTTTTATTTTTCATATTAGTGTTTTGTTCTAAGTTGTGTGCGTGCGTGCGTGTGTGTGCGCATAAGTGGGAATGTGCAGGTGTGTGCAGGTACCTGTAGAATCCAGAAGAGGGCCCTGGGACTGGAGTTATAGATTATTGTGAATCTTGCGGTGTGGGTGCTGAGAATAAACTTGGGTCGTCTGAAAGAGCAGCATTTGTCCTTAACCACAGAGCCATCCCTCCAGCTCTAACTCAGTTTATGAATGGATCTGGATAGTAGGTATAAGAGACAAAGACAAAAACAAAAACAAACCCCACATACATGATATGACTCTAGAATCCGCCAGCTTAAAGCCAAGGCTGGCATTACTCTAAGGATAAAGTCTTGCTCTTCACTCAGTTCCTAGGGCTCCTTCACCATGGCATGCATAATTCTCTAGCCACATTGGGCTTTTGTTCTCCTCTGGCAAAAAAGATTGCATCTCTTCTCTTGCCTTGAACCCTGCTGCCATCTACCTCACATGAGCCTCAGAGACCTGCTCTCTATTTGCCAAGGAATCTCTGGCAATATGTCACACTAAGGGCCCTTTCCTAACAACCTATACACACATACACACTTATACATACACAATGCACACTCACATGCATACACACACATTCACACATATACACACGTGCACACAATCTCACACATACACAGTCTTTGTTTTGGTGACACAGGAAGTGAAAAAACTGAAATCAGAACAGAACCTGTTCTGATTGTGAACTTTCAGGAACAAGGATGGTGGTGACCTTGACTCTGGTCCCTGAAAGATGGGTGGATGGTTAGGTTCTTGGGTGTTTGCTGAAATCTTGGTAAATATCTGGCCAGCAAATGAATGACATTGCCAAAGCACAGTGTGTGTGTGTGTGTGGGGGGGGGGGTGTTCTCTAAGAGCTGTATCCTGTGGGGGCTTCTGGGGGAAGACAAGAGAAGCCTCTGCTTTTCTTGGTTTTGTTTCACCTTGAATGTATAATTTCCCAATAGAGCAGGTAGCACCATGCATAAGGGCCCTTACCACCCTCAATTCCACTAAAGGGATTATTCTCAGGCCTGAGTCTACCCCTCCAAGAATGTGAACTCTTCCAGGTTAGAAGTGCGAATGTTTCCTTGCTAAGCTTCAGCTTGAAGGCCAGTGCCTGGCAGAAGATGTGCTCAGAGACTGATGCCTGAATCAGGAAGAGTGAAACTGGCCATGACTCAGGGAGCCAATTTG
Source organism: Psammomys obesus (assembly GCF_907164565.1). Classification (NCBI taxonomy): domain Eukaryota; kingdom Metazoa; phylum Chordata; class Mammalia; order Rodentia; family Muridae; genus Psammomys; species Psammomys obesus. Next base: position 21,999,830 of record NW_026596034.1, read on the forward strand.
GAACTTAGACCTAGCCCTTTCTAACCACATGACCTGGAAAATTGTGGCCTTCTCTTAGCCTCAGGTGCCTCCTATGTGGTGTAAAGTTCTGCTGTAACCTTCCAAGGCCTGCTTGCCAGTGGCTGGAGAGAGGCCTGACAGTTCTCTAGCATTCGGTGGCCCTCAATGCTCCCCTTCCTTCAGTGCCTCCTGGGAAGGGGGGAGGGCCAGGTGAACTCAGAGGGCACAGATAAGGGTGGCATTGGGTTTGTTTTTTAAGAGGATGGGGTGAGGATACAGCATGCTAAATAGAAGACAGGTTGGGAGAATGGTCAGAAGTCAGAGGGTGGGAACTAGAAGCAAGCTGGTATGGTAGAAGCAGAGGTAATACAGACGTGGCGCGCAGTAGGTGCGAAGGAGAGAGCTCTCTAAGGTTTTCACAGTCTAGACCGCAAGGAAGACCCATTGAAAGCTCTTAAGTAGGAGAACCTATGCCTGAATTAAAGATTTAAAAGATTTCTTGGGTTGATGAATGAAATTAATTTTTGGTGGCAAAAGTAGACTGAGGGTAGCAGAAAAAAATAGTAGCCTACGTCAACATAGGAGCGGTGACAATGGACAGAGAGACACAGGACAGAGGGGCTGATTATAAAGAGCAACTGAATCATCCATTAAAAATGGGGAGATGGGAAGCTGGAGAGATTGCTTGAGAATTAAGAACATCTGGTACCCTTGCAGAGGACTCAGCATCCACACAGCAGCTCACAACTACTTGAATTCCAATTCCAGGGGATCTGACACCTTCTTCTGGCCTCCCAGGTCATCATGCACGAAAAACATTATTTATACACATAAAATAAAAAATAATTTTTTTGCTGAGTTTTATTTATTTAGAGAAAAGTTTTCACAATGTAGCCTTGGCTGGCCTGGAACCTGATATGTATACCAGGCCCGAACAGAACTCACAGAGCTCCACCTGCCTTTGCCTCTTAAATGCTAGGATTAAAGGTGTGCACTACTGAGCCAGGAGAGATGATGCACACCTTTAATCCTAGCACTTGAGAGGCAGAGGCAGATAGATCACTGTGAGTTCCTGGGCAGCTTGGTCTAAAGTGGGTCCAGGACAACCGAGGCCACATAAGGAAACCCTGACTTGAAAAACCAAACCAAACCAAAGACTAGCCTAGGCATATAACAAGACCCTGTCTCAGTGACCCAAAGACAAAGTAGCCCCATAGACAAGCACTTGCCTAGCATATAGAAAGTCCTGGATCTGATTCCCAGAAGAGACAAAAGAAAGCTAGAAGGAAAGAAAGAAAGAAAAAAAAAGACAAGAAGGGATGGGAGGGAGGGATGGCAGAGCAGATACCAATACTCGCTCATTCACTTACTCATCCAATAAATAGTTTTTCAACTCCCACTATGAGCCAGGACAATGATGATCTCTGCCCTAAAATGCTCAGAGACAACAGTCCTTAATTTCACACACAGGGCCTCTACGAGCACATGGCTTGCTTGCTACCTGGTCCTGATGCAAGGTATGAAAGGAGTTGGTCAGAAGCTTGGCAGTAAAAAGAGGGGAGGCCTCCTTCAGAGAAGGTACTTGAAGAATGTCTTATTGAAGAGGCGATCTCAGAGTTAGACAGAGGCTTAGAGATGCCAGCATTGAGAGCTTGGGCTCTGGCTACGAATGAGTGCTTGGGCAGAAATGGTGTCTTATAAGGTTAAGGACAAAGTACTTAGTTAGATAATCATAAGAATTGGGGAGAGGTCCTGGAGAGATGGCTCATCGGTTAAGAGCACTGGCTGCTTTTCCAGAGGTCCTGGGTTCAATTCCTAGCACCCACAGGGCAATTGTAGCTCCAGTTCCAGGGGCTCTGACACCCTCACACAGATATACATGCAGCCCAAACACCAATGCACATTAAAAAGAAAAAAAAAAGAGTTTTGATCCCTGGAACTCGAAAAGCCTGGTGCGGTGGGTTGCAGGTTCAAGGTCAATTTGGTGAAACCCTGTCTCAAGCAAAAAAGGACTGGTTAATCCCAGCACTTGGGAGGCAGAAGCAGAAGGATCTCTGTGAGTTTGAGACCAGCTCTGGGCTACAGAGCATCTGGGACTACATAATGAGGCTGTGTCTAAAACAAAACAAAACAAAACAACAAAACAAGAACTGAGAAGGGGGTGGGGGCATTCACAAGGGCATCCAGGGTTCTGGAACAAGCAAGAGTTCTGGGGGAAAGCCTGGAGGGTGAGAAAGATGGAAAGCTGAGAGAAGCTGAGGGTGTCTCAGGTAAGATCCCTGAAAGATGAAGGTGTTGGTACCCCAAGAGCCGTACCTTACTGGGTTGTTGAGGCCAGCCCTCAAGATCAGGGTCAGAAATCCAGGGACCTCTAAATATTTAATCAAACCATTCCTGGATATGCCTGACCTACCTCAAAAGATGAGGTGCTGTAGGAGTCAGGAGACGGGGAAGCCAAGGGGCAGAGGCTCAGGGACGCAGGGTTGGGAAGAGCTAGTAGCATCTGATTAATGGGAGGGGTAGGGGATTGGAGTCAGGCTGTTGACCCTACTGGGGGTCGGTCAGGCCAGCTGTCTAGCCCACCGTAACCCATTCCTTGGCTTTGGTCCCATGTCCAATGTGTGCTCCTAGCATGCAAACCAAGTATATAAGGCCACTTATATCCCGGTAGCAAAATCTGTAACTTTCCAGAAAACATTACCCAGAGAGTGGTGAACGCATGCATGGCCTGGCTATGAGCCTTGATTTGTTAGCCAGACAATATCAGAAAAGGTTGTCTCACCCTATAGCGGGAGGCTGACTGAAAAGGTGGGGAGGGTTGAGGGACAGAGCTTCAACCCTGAAAGTGTGGGATGTTAGGTTTTCGGCCTCCGAAAACCTTTCCAGACCCTAACCATTTTCTCCAACCACCCCAACTTTCAGTGTCAGCTGCTTATGGTGAACAGGAAGGGGGCCTGAGGTCTCTAGAGCTCCAGAGATCTGGGTAAGAGGCAAGTAGGAGGGGTTCCCTAGCGCCCCCTACTCTAGTTTTAAGGCCTGCACGCGGTTCCCAGGAAGCCGCCCGGGTCCCTTAGACACCTTCCTTCCCCATGGTCTCCCCTCCCGCAAGCTGGTTGACACGGTAGGCAGACCACTCTGCCCGGTTACCCGGAAAGCGGAGCAAGCTGTGGGCGCCGCTTGGGGGTGCGGGAGCTCGTGGGTGGGGGGTAGCGCTGGAGGGGGGGCCCAGCGGGGCGGGGCGGCGGGGCGGAGGGAGGGGCAGGCGCCGGCCGCCGCGACAGCAGCAGCTGCGGCGCTAGCAGGCCAGGCAACGCCGAGAGCACCGACAGCGCGAGGTCCCCGCAGCCCAGCGCAGCCATGTGAGTGTCCGCGTCCTTTCCGAAGGCCACGGCCGGGAGGGGGGTGGGGTGGGCGGTGGAGCCCGCGCCTCCCGCACCCGCGGCGCCCAGCGGCTCCGGGACCCGAGACCCGGTCCCGCCTCACCCCGTTCCCGCGACCTGGATCGCGCGGCGTCTTTCCTCCCCACGCTCCCACCCCCACCCCGGGCGCGGAGAACGCAGCTTTGCCCTACAAAAGCCGCCGCCTCCGGCTCTGCCGCGCCCGCCGCCGCCTCCTTCCCTGCCGCCGCCAGGCCGCGGCGGCCGTGCCCCGGGGCTCCGCGGTGGGCAGGCCCGAGGACGAGCCCGAGGCGCCTCTCTGGGCCTGGGATTGGCTTTCTCCCCGAGCCTGCGCTGCAGGGGGGCGACGGGGTGCAGGAGACCTCCTAAACGAGCAGGTCTTCCCGGCCCTGGTCGACCTAAGCTGCTTTAGGAGCCAGGCCCGAGGTGACTGAGCCTGCCCGAGGCCACACTCTCCACCCAGATCGGAGCCGGAGGACGAGAAGGTCGTGCTGGCGGCGGTCGGTGACCAGACCCTGTCCCTGTAAATGGCAGCTGCTTTGGGGACTCGGCAAACAGTCAGAACTGCGCGCCCTGTAGAACTGGTTTGGGGAAGGGGTTGTTCACCAGGGCTAGAGCCCCGGCTGAGTCAACTTCAGAACCCTCTGCTCTCCTATCCCGAGTGAAGCCTGAGTCTGACCTCGCTTACCGGCCCTTCCAAATCAGTTCTGATGTGTGTGCAGGCGGGTCTCTCGTGTGTCCAGCCTGTTATGATAATAACGCCGGCCACCGTCTGTGTGGCTGCGTGCGTCTCGAGTCTGCAGCGTTCAGCTCACAGGCAGCCTCTGAGGAGGTGCATGACCATCTGGTAGATGTGCATACTGAGCCAGAGAGGTTAGCAACATTCTCAAGGTCACACAGCTAGGTCGGGGGGAAGAATTCGGTCTGAATCTTTGCCCCTGCACCATCCACCTCCTTAGGGTTGGCGGTGGGGGTGGGGAGGGGGGAAAACGGCAATAGAGCTACACAACACTACAGCCGGACAAGGACTGGCATGGCTCGGTCGTCTGCCTCCCACACGGTCCTGGGTCCTGTGGGCAGCAGAGCGAGATGAACAGTCCCGGGGCCGGGGTTTGAGTGGGAGGGGAGGGGAGCACACAAGGCATTAAGATAGGTTCTGCCTAGGTGGAAAAGCAGGCGAGGAGAGTGAGGGTGAGTCAGAGCGTTCCCAATCCGCCGCCGCTGGAACTCGCGTCCTAGCCAGACCTAGCCGGGGGAGGCTGTCCAGCTCCCAGAACGCGGCGGGACAGGGAATGTGACCAGCTGACCAGGGAGGAGGCTGGCAGGAAGTGAGGCCACCAAGCAGTCTCCACCCGGTTCCGGGGTGGGGTGGGGGGTCTTAGGCCACTGCATGCCCCCCTCCCCTCTTCATTGCCAGTTCTGGTTGGTGGCTGCCAGATGACGTCAGCAGTAGGTTTGGGGCAGTTGCCATAGAGACAGGGACAGGCTTCTGCGCGCGACCCCCTTCTCCCTTGCAGCCACCCTTTAGCCTGGGTTATTTATAACTTTTGTTTACCTCAGTCTACTATGGCCCTACAGCTGAGTTGGGCTGGACCCAGAGACTAGTGGAGAGGCTGTGGGTAGCGTGAACGACCACTGCTATAGATGGACAGTACTGTTGCTCGTATTTTCTGTCTTGGCATACAGGCGCCAATTATTGGGGACGTCTATGGAAACTGGGTGCATGCAGGCAGTTAAGATTCTGTTGCGCTGCACGCCTCATAATCTTTGGGTCCTGGATTCATCCTCTTGTCTAGACCACACCACAGAGTTTCAGGGCCTTAGCAGCCAGCACCCGCCAGCTAAGATAGTTCCTCTCCCTTAGCTCCGGGTAGGGTGAGGATGGGGATGTTAGCCCTTCCATCCACACCAACAGGGGAGATCCTGCCTCCCTCAGAAACGGCCAGATGTACATCCTCCATGGCCGGCCATGTAATGGCAGGGGTGGGGTGGTCGTGGTTGGTCTTACCAACAGTTACTTGTCTTGGTTCCTGAGTATAGAGGTTAAGTGGCAAACTCCCAGAACACCTCCAACCTGTTTCTGTCCCAGGGGGCAGCCCCCACCCCATGCAGATGGTACCATGATGTAATCAAGTGGGGAGGAAGAAGGAGAATCCTAGGTCGGGTAGGGGAATCAGGGTAGACCCAGACTTGTGTCCTACCCCTGTAGCAGCTCAGCTTCCCCACTCAGAATCCCCTTTCCTGCATCTTCCAGATGCTCAGGTGTTGGTGGAGGGCCCAGGGAATTACTGTAGTAGGCAAGCAGGTGGGCCTCAGGACCCAGAGGGGAGAAACCAGTGGGAAGAGAGACCCTGGAGAACTACAACTAGCTATGTGACCTTGAGGATCAGAGAGAGGAAGCTATAGAGGCGCCAGAAAGGGGGAACCAACCCAGGGCAGGCTTCCTGGAAGAAGAAGCTAGGGGGACAGAAGAAAAGGGAGAAGGAGTTAATCAGGCTGAGAGTGGTGAGAAGAGGGGGCTGGGAACATAGCTCAGCGGTAGACTGCTTGCCTGATTCTGACCTCGCTTACCGGCCCTTCCAAATCAGTTCTGATGTGTGTGCAGGCGAATTCAGAAACACACAGGCACATGAGTGCTCACACACACTAGTGGAAAGGGTGCATGGGAGGGATGGGTTTTGCTGCTCGGATGCTAAGAACCTTGAGTGTGGCAGGAGGGGTCACAGAAGCCAGAGAGGAAGGTAGGGGCCTGCGAAGGAAGCATAAGTCTTTCTTCTTTGGGGCAGCAGGTAGCTGTGATTTTTCCTAAGAGTCTGAAGAGAGAGATTTTTAAAGAGCCTTAGATCAGAAAGCCTAGGCTTGAATCTTGGCCCTGCCATGTACTCACTGTATAATGTTGGGTAAATTAATATTCATTAGTAATAGCAGCTAACCCGGGTGTGCCACACGTGTGTCTCCATCGCCTAGACACTCCCGACGGATGGAAGTCGCTCCCTTCGTGCTTCCAGCACTAGTTATGGTTATTATCCTCATTAGATCTGAAGTCCAAAAGCTTAAGTGTCCTTCCTGCCCAAGGTCACATACAGCCAGGTGACCTCAGCTGTAAAGCAGGGCTAATAAGACTTACCTACAGGTTTCTTGCTGGAATTAAGTGATCTTTGTTCGGCATAATGCCTGACATACAGTAAACATCCCTTCAAAAAGGGATGTGGTTTGGTTTTGTTTTTCCTTTTTTGGCATTGTTGGTGACTGGAATTTTCTTTTCTTTTTCTTTGTTTCTTTCTTTTTCTTTTCTTTCCCTTTCTTTCTTTCTTTCTTTCTTTCTTTCTTTCTTTCTTTCTTTCTTT
>NW_026596034.1:22006584-22115417 GCF_907164565.1 Psammomys obesus
TTTCTTTCTTTCTTTCTTTCTTTCTTTCTTTCTTTCTTTCTTTCTTTTTTCAGACAGGGTTTCTCTGTGTAGCCTTGGCTGTCCTGGACTCAGTTTGTAGACTAGGTTGGCCTTGAACTAACAGAGATCCGCCTGCCTCTGCCTCCCTGAGTGCTGGGATCACAGGCCTGGGCCATCATACCCGGCTTGGTGGTGACTGGAATTTTCAAAAAACTGTTGTTAGTGAATAAAGAATGGTTGGCTGAGGGGAGACAGGGAGCCTACTCGGAGGCTGCTGTAGATTCTAGGGTAGAGTTGTCAATAGCTTGGACCTGATGTGAAGGCACAGATTCTAGAGAGACATACTGTGTGTGTGTATGTGTGTGTATACATGTGTGTGCATGCATGCCTGTGTGTGTGTGTGTGGTGTGAATGTATGTGCATTAAACTAGGACCTTAAATCCAGCTGACCAAGCACTTTCCCACTGAGCTGTACCCGCAGACTTTAATTTTTGTTTTTTTAAATTTTGTGATAGACTCTTTGTAAGTTAGCCAGGCTGGCCTTGAACTCACTTTGTAGTTCAGGAAGGCCTGAACTTTTGATCCTCTGCCTCAGTCTCCCAGGGAGATGGGATTATAAGCTTGTACCACCAGCACAGGATCAGAGACATCTAAAAGGTAGATCAGGCAAGAGTGGGTGATTGAGTGGAGCTGGCGTGTAACTCAGGGCAGCACCAAGGATGACTCCCAGTTTCTGTTTTGAACAACTGGACTGTCATGGAAAGGTTAAGACTGGAAACGTGGTCAGGTCAGTCCAGTGACCTCAGCCTCAGTTCAGCTCCCTTTACAGCCCACTGCACAATGTCAGTTAGTTTGTGGGGAGACATCTGGGAGGCAGTTGGATAAGCAGGCCCGATACTTACAAGAGTGGTTTGGCTGAGGATAGATAAGGATGCTCACAGAGAGGTACATAGCCCAAGGGTTGATGTGATGAAGTCTATGTGGGGTTAGAGAGAAACAGGTTCTCTGTGGCAACAGAAAATGTGTGGCTAGAGAGGTAGGTGGAAAATAGAAGTATGTTGCTTCTTGAAATTTAAGGGAAGGAAGAGCTTAACGAAGAGGAAGAGGAAGGGAGCCACGAAGTTGAATACTGAGATCAAGCAGGATAAAGACTCGACATTAGATATTGAGTTGATTCAGCAACAGAGAGGTCATTGTTGACCATGTCAAGACAGGAGGGGTGGGTGCAAAAAGCCAGCCAGCAAGGGAAGAGGAGTAGGTGGGTGTGGCAAGGAAATGGAAGTAGAGCATTTTTCCAGAAACTTGACTCAGAAGGAACAGAGCAGTGGGGTAGCTAGAGTGAGACACAGGACATACAGGGAGGTAATTTCTTTTCTATTGTTATAATTTCATATGTATATGTATATATATATGTAGTATGTGTGTGTGTGTTGCTAGGGATTGAATCCAAAGCTTTGACCATACTAAGCATAAACTTCACCACTGAGCTACATTCTAGACTCCCTGTAGTTACTGTATACTTAAATCCAACTATATAATGAAATTAATGTGTGCAGGAAGTAGTTGGGCACTGTGGCATTTACCTAAAGTCCAAGCTTCTCAGAAGCAAGATTGCTTGAGCCTAAGAATTTTGAGGTTAGCTTGGGGAATAGAGCTATGACCCCATCACTCCTAAACACACACACACATGGGGGGGGGGTCTGTCTTAAGTGTTCATCGTGATACATTTAGTTTAGTTTTGTTTTATGATTTATTTATTACATACACAGTGTTCTACCTGCATGAATGCCTGCACACCAGAAGAGGGCACCAGATCTCATTACAGATGGTTATGACCCACCATTGAACTCTGGAAAGCAGCCCACAGTAGCACTCTTAACCTCTGAGCTACCTCTCCAGCCCCTTGATACATTTTGTAATGGAACATACCTATATATGATCAGGAAGTAGAACATTGCCAACACTTCAGAAGGCCCCTTTCACCTACTTGCAGTTACAGCCTAAGATAACTACAGTCTTACTTAGAGTAAGACACACGCACATGCACATGGATGCACCACGACCAAAAGCAACTTGGGGAGGAAAGGGTTTATTTCATACTTCCAGGTAACAGTTCATCACTAAGGGAAGTCAGAGCAGGAACTCAAGCAGGGCAGAAACCTGGAGGCAGGAACTGAAACCTAAGCCACGGAAGGATGCTGCTCACTGGCTTGTTTCCCATGGCTTGCTCAGTTTTCTTTCTTATACACCCCAGGACCACTTGCCCAGGAGTAACACCCCCCAGTTGGGTTGGGCTCTCCCACATCTATTCTTAATCCAGAAAATACAGAGCCTTTGTTAAAGGCAAGCAGTACCTGCCTTTAATCCCAGCACCTGGGAGGCAAAGGCAGGCAAATCCCTATGAGTTTAAGGTTAGACTGGTCCATGTAGCAAATTTCAGGCCAGCCAAGCAAAAGCTACATAGCTAGATTCTGTCCCCCCCCCCCCCCACACAAATGCTGCTTGCCTACAGCTCAATCTAATGGAGATGTTTTCTCAGTTAAGATGCCCTCTTCCCAGATATGTCTAGGCTTATATCACATTGACAAAAACCAACCAGGACAGTTACTAATCTGACTTTTGCCACCATAACTTGATTTTGTGTGCTTTTTGTATCAAGGGAATCATGCATCTCCTTACTTGTGTATTGTGTTTGTCACTCGTTGATATACCATAAGATTCACTCACATTACTGCATGCATCTGTTTATTTTTCATTATTTTTATCACAGAGTGATTCTGTTATCATTGATGGGCATTTGGATAGTTTTAAGGCTTGTTTTCACTTTTAATGTGAGAGTGACTTGAATTTACTGGTGAGTTGAAGTTCAGTCTGAGACAGCCATCTTCTCTGCGAAGGGAGAAAATGACCAGAGCCATACAGGATAATTTCCCAAGTAGGAAGTAAGAACCACCTGTGCCTGAGGATTGCACTGTGATTTCAGCCAGGCTGCTGTGCCGAGACCCAGGCTGAAGGTGGACAGCCGCAAAGACAGTGAGCTGGTTTTCCAGGGTTGGTTTCTGCCAGGGAAGACAGAAGTGCAGAGTACTGAGGATGCTAACAGCAGGCAAGAGTTGGAAGGGTGGCTGTGGATGCAGGCTGGGAAGAGGGTGTGCAGAGAAGGCAGGGGAAGGAAGGTGGGAGGGAGCTGGAAGAGAGAGCAAGCAGAGGCAGACTGTGATCCGTGTGTACAGTGGTGTCTGAAATTCCGAGCTGCATCTCCAGTGACTGGCACATGCTTGTCATTCAGGGGGTAGCTGAATAAATGAGTGTGGGCTCAGGGAGGGGACCAGCAGTCTCAGGTAACAAGCAGAATCAGTAATGGTGATGGAGAGAAACTGACGATTATGGACAGTGGGGCTGTGATTAAGGAAAAGGGTATTCCAGAGCGGATGATAAGGCTAGGGTGTTAGGTAGGGGAGCTGAAAGATCCATAAAGACTTGTATTAGGTGGGCAATCTACAGGAACACACAATACATGCTGCATGTGGACAAGGGATATTCAAGTAAGAGACGCTGGGATCAAGAAAGCCAGTACCAAGGGAATTCAGAACTTGAGGAGAGAGCCAAGGGTAGAAGGATAACTCTCCCAGTTCTAGCATCCATTATAAGGGAGGCCCTGGCTGGCAGTAGGATCCGATCCTTTGCCTTGGTCCAAGAGAAAGGAGAGACACAGACGGAGCCTTTGTGGGTGTAAAGGTGATGTAGGGAGCCTTGAGATTCTCTGCACCCAGATCTCTTCTGTGACTTGGAGAGACATTTAATATGTGGTTCATCTAGCCCCTCACCCTTTCACCTCCTCTTCTCAGCTTCTTCAGAGTCCTCATTATCCAGTGTCATCCAAAGACACAATCCCTGCATTCAGCCCCCAAACTTGCTACTTTCCCCTTCACACAATACAACCCAGCCTATGTTGAATCTTTTCTCAGCAGCCACTTTTGAACACCATGTATTTATTTATTTGTTTGTTTGTTTATTTATTTATTTATTTATTTATATGTATATGAGTGTCATATCTGCATGTACACCTGTGTACCAGAAGAAGAGGGCATCAGACCAAACTATAGATGGTTGTGAGCCACCATGTGGTTGCTGGGAATTGAACTCAGAACCTTTGGAAGCGCAGACAGTGCTCTTAACCTCTGAGCTATTCTCCAGCCCCCTACTATGCACTCTTAACCACTGAGCCATCTCTCCAGCCCCCAACATCTTTCTTTTAATTTATTATGTGAATTGGTGTTTTGCCTGCATATATGTCTGTGTGTGTCTGCCTGTGTGAGGGTGTCAGATCCCCTGGACCTGGAATTTCAGACTGTTATGAGCTGCCATGTAGGTTCTGGGAATTGAACCTGGATCCTCTAGAAGCCAGTGCTTTTAACCACTGAGCCATCCCTCCATCCTTTTGCACACCTATCTTCTTTCCTTCCTTCCTTCCTTCCTTCTTTCCTTCCTTCCTTCCTTCCTTCCTTCCTTCCTTCCTTCCTTCCTTCCTTCCTTCCTTCCCTCTCTCTCTCTCTCTCTTTTGTTTCAAGACAGGGTTTCTCTGTGTGGCCTTGTCTGCCCTGGAACTCACTCTGTAGACCAGGCCAAGGCTGGCCTCGAACATAAAGATCTGCTTGCCTGTCTTCCAAGTGCTGGGATTTGTTTTTGTTTTTCGAGCAGGGTTTCTCTGTATAGCCATGGCTGTCCTCAAACTCAGCTATCGGCCTGCCTCTGATTTAGAGTGCTGGGATTAAGAGGCGTGTGCCACCGCGCCGGGCCCCAGTGCTGGGGATTAAAGGCATGCGCCACCACCACCCCGCCCTTGCACACCTTTCTATTAATGAACCCATAGTCTCTTCATTCTGCCCTTCCATATTGATTCTGGTTTTCAACTCCCTTCATAGGCGCCCCTGACTCCAAGCGCTGTGTCAGCCCACTCAGAAGGAAAGCTCTTAGTCACCCCTCACAGAGGTTAAGCAGACCGAGGTCGGGCGCCCCCCTAGTCCGGGAGACCAGTCCCGCCCCATCCCGGCGGGCTGAGTCAGGAGGCAGGAACTGGGCGGGCGGGCGGCTCCGAGAGCAGCCGAAACCCGGGCCAGAGCCACCGGCAGTAAGCTTGGAGCCCAGCGGGGCTGGTACCAAAAAGCCCCGGGCCAGCGGGACACTGTGGGTGAGCGCGGGTCGGGGGCCGTCCGGAATCTACTATGAACTCCAAAAAGAAAGGTATGACTCGGCTTGTAGCCGCGAAGGCTCCAGAGATGGCCACAAGGGATGCAGACGGGATTCTGGGGGCCTAGGGTGTGTGTTTCGTTAGGAGTAGATTGGGGTGGGGGTTCGGCCGTGGACTCCTTCCCTCCAAGGGCAGTGGAAGCGTGCGTCCGTGACTCAGTTTCCAAGTCGGGTCTATAGCAAAGTGGAGGAGGCGGGGCACTTCTCTCGGCACTGCCCCCCACTCTGGGAATCCCCGGGCGTCCAGCCGGGAGAACGCTGGCGTCGAGGCGCCAGCAGGTCGGTATGAGTTGGGGGGGCACTGTTTAAATGGGCGGTGGGTTACGGGAGCCAAACCTGTACCGGCCGGGTCTGTCTCTCAGCTCTACTGAGATCCGAACCCGTGCCCCGCCTCATGACCTCCCACGGCCTCCCGGGGTGGTGGTACCGAGTTCTTGGTCCGCTGTGGGGGGGCGGTCAGGGGACGGGCTGGGGATGCCGCCCCGCCCTCGGGTAAACAGGCGCTTCCGCACATTCTTTGCGCGCCCCGCCCCTTTCCTGCTCCTTCCCAGCTGGAGGAGGGTCCCCGCGAGACCCCCCCCCTTCCTGCCCCGCGACAGGCGGAGCCCGCACCTCCGCAGGAAGTAGGGGCCGAGCGGAGGCCACGCTGAGTCCGAGGCCGAGTCTCCTGCCACTGCCCTGTCATTAGCGCGGGGGCCAATGAGGCTGAGACTGCCAAGGCTGGAACCCACTGGGGCAGCTGTACCTGGCGACCAGGGAGGGCCTGCTCCTGCCCTGGGACCCGGCCACGGGAAGGGTGCTTCTTCAGGCACCCGATTGGTGCTGGACACATACCCCCGCCACCCCCAGGGAGCCCCGCGCGGACTCATTCCATGATGTCCCTGTCGGTGCGGCCGCAGCGCCGCCTGCTCAGCGCCCGGGTCAGTAGGAGCCAGTCCTTCGCAGGCGCCCTCGGCAGCCACGAGCGCGGGCCCAGGTACGCGGCAAGGGGTGTGATGGGGTTGAGAGAGTTAGATGGGTTGGGATTGCGTGTGTAGTGAGGGTTTAGGGGATTCTTGCTGACCCTTTTCTGAAGGCAATCTCTTCTTCAGGAGTTTCACCGTCTTCAGCCCACCAGGGCCTCCTCGGAAGCCCCTAGTGCTCTCCCGAGTGTCCAGGATGTTTTCCGTGGCTCACCCAGCCCCCAAGGTGCCACAGCCAGAGAGGCTGGACTTGGTGTATGCTGCCCTTAAGCGGGGACTGACGTAAGCAAAACACCCTCCTTATGCAGTGTGTCCAGGATTCCACCTAAGTTCCTCGCTGCAAGTTTGAATCTAATACAGCCTTGCAGCCTTTTCTTACCACCAGCACCCTGGATAAGTTGACTGTTGTCATTTGCCTCTCGTGCAGGGCCTATTTGGAAGTGCATCAGCAGGAGCAGGAGAAGCTCCAGCGGCAGATAAAGGAGTCCAAGAGGAATTCCCGCCTAGTGAGTAATAATAGGGGATGTCCTGGATCAGTGTCTCTACAGTGTAGGGACTGGGCAATGCAGCCTGGCATGGTAGTGGGCTCTGTTTTGAGGGAGTTGGTGGGGGTTTCTATCCTAACTTCTTTGAAGCGTACTTTCTGCTTTAGAAAAGTTTCTGGTGGGAGAGTTCAGGCCTCACTGGCGACAGCAAGAGATTGTATTGCAGTGGCACAGCAGAGGGCCAGGGCCTGGGAAACATTTCTGTTGACTCCTAAAGAATAGCTGCATCGGCAGGCAGTCAGTTACCTTCCTGGGGTACTCCTCATGCTTTCTAAGAATCCCTTCTTCACTCTCTCTGTAGGGCTTCCTGTATGACTTGGACAAGGTAAGTGTATGTATATGGAACAGCGTGGGAAGGGAGTTGGCTTGTAGGGAAAGGAGTCCTGGGACTTAGGCTCTTTCTGACTCAACTCTCCCTTAGCAAGTCAAGTCCATTGAACGTTTCCTTCGACGGCTGGAGTTCCATGCCAGTAAGGTACTTGTGCGGCGTGCATGTAGAATGGGGTGTGGGTTTGGCTGTCACACAGAAAGGGGAAGGTCCGCTGTAAGCAGCCCCAGCGGTGAGTCTGTCCCCTCCTGCTACCCCTCACTGTCACCTTCCCAGATTGATGAGCTGTATGAAGCATACTGTGTCCAGCGGCGTCTCCGGGATGGTGCCTACAACATGGTTCGTGCCTATAGCACAGGGTCCCCAGGGAGTCGAGAGGCCCGAGACAGTCTGGCTGAGGCCACTCGAGGGCATCGGGAGTACACAGAGGTGAGAGATGAGGACCGCTGTGGCAGGGTATAAGGAGTGGGCTGGTGAGGGAAACTCAGTTCCCTCACATTCTTACCCCTTCTTCCCAGAGCATGTGTCTTCTGGAGAACGAGCTGGAGGCACAGCTGGGCGAGTTTCATCTCCGGATGAAAGGTACTGAGTTGTAGAGGCAGGAGAGAGGCAGCAGTGGGTGTGCTTAAGGCCCTCAGCATGGCTCATCTTCTCCTTTTGTGCCCAGGGCTGGCTGGCTTCGCCAGGCTGTGTGTGGGCGATCAATATGAGGTATGAGGCTGTACATGAGAAAGTTGGGAATGGAAGGGTTACAGTCCCAAGAGCTGCTTCATCCTGCCTGTTTTCCCAGATCTGCATGAAATATGGCCGACAGCGCTGGAAACTGCGAGGCCGAATAGAGAGTAGTGGAAAGCAGGTGTGGGACAGTGAAGAGACTGTCTTTCTTCCTCTACTCACAGAATTCCTGTCTATCAAGGTGATTTCTCTGACCAGATCCATTAACACAGCTCATTCCTGGGAACCCTATTATCCTGTGAATTTCTTGTGACCATTTCTCCTGTGACTCTCATCCTGTGGTCCCTCTTAGCTCTACGGCCCTGTAAATGAAACTCACGATCTCTATGACCCCCATAGCCCTCTTTATGTGGGCCTTGAAAACAGTCTTTGTAACTCCTGTACCTCATGACATCGGTACTGAGACCTTCTCTCACGGGTATTTGATTTCTTGAACTCCCATGAGGCTGTGAACTTACAACTGCAGTGAGCACACCAACTTGGACTTCTGTGATGCTCATGCTCCCAGATGGCCTCCATGGCCCTATGGTCCCTAGAACTCTCATCCTCGAGTAACTCGAATGGCCTCATGATCCTGCTGCTATCTTCTAACCTCTCTTCAAATTCAGATTTCTGAGTGCCCTGAAGCCCCTACACTCGTGTGACCCCCGCCCCCATGCACTCTTGGTTACAGGTGACGGAACTGAAGGGCTTGGCTAACCACGTAGTTGTAGGCAGTGTCTCCTGTGAGACCAAGGACCTATTTGCTGCCCTGCCTCAGGTCGTGGCTGTGGACATCAATGACCTTGGCACCATCAAGCTCAGCCTAGAAGTCATATGGAGGTTGGTAGGAATGAAGGGTTTTGGGCAGGGCAAAGGAAGGTTGTAGCCTGGCTAACATCCTTTTCCCTTCACAGTCCATTTGACAAGGATGACCAGCCCTCAGCTGCTTCTACAGTGAACAAAGCTTCCACTGTCACCAAGCGGTTTTCCACATATAGCCAGAGCCCACCAGATACACCCTCACTTCGGGAGCAGGCCTTCTATGTGAGTGAAAGTCCAGGCCCCGTGTCTTACTAGCTCCCCAAGTAGTTTTTGGTGTGACCTTTAATTGTACTCCTCTCTCTCGTAGAACATGTTACGGCGGCAGGAGGAGCTAGAAAATGGGACAGCATGGTCCCTGTCTTCCGAATCTTCAGATGATTCATCCAGCCCACAGCTCTCAGGCACTGCTCGCCACTCAGCAACTCCCAAGCCTCTGGTGCAACAGCCTGAGCCCCTGCCCATCCGAGTTGCCTTCCGAAGGCCAGAGACCCTCAGCTCTGGCTCCGTGGATGAAGAGCCAGCTGTGGCCCCAGCCCTGGTCAATGGTCACACCCCTTACAGCCGGACTCTCAGCCACATCAGTGAGGCCAGTGTGGATGCTGCCTTGACTGAGTCTGTGGAAGCTGTAGCCTCAGAAAACCTCACCCCAGGACCTAGACCACTTGCATATCCTGATGCCACCCATGTGGAGCATTTCAGTGGTGTTTCTCCTGTCGTAGACACTGGCCATTCTGCCACAAGACCCACCCTCAGTACAGCTGGCCCTGCCCCCACCTTAACAGCCCCTGCCCCATCTGCACAGAAAGACCTAGTTCACAAAGCCACAGACTCTGGCTCTTCTGAGTTGCCAAGCCTCACACGCACTACTACAGACCCTACCTGTAGGGCGGGAAGCCCTCTCAACAGTGTTGCAAGCCTAACGACCACTACTGTAGGTTCTGCCCACAAACCCACACCCTCCACCCTCTCGTCTACAGGCTCTGTCCCCAATGCTACAGGCCCAGTCCAGGCTACCACAAGCTCTCCTCACACTACCCCAACCCCCACCCGTACCACTGTAAGCCTCACCCACACTACGGCAAGCCCCACACATAGCACTCCAAGCCCCATGCACACTACCGCAAGCCCTACCCATACCACTGTAAGTACTACCTGCACTACTCCAAGCCCTGCCGATGTTAAACCAAGCCCCAGTCAAAGTACCACTAGCCCTACCCCAAAACCCAGGATGTCAACTCCTACCACTACAAGTCATACCACCAGTGCTGTGGGCCCAGTCCAGACCACTACAAGCCCCATTTCTACAACTGAAAGCGCTTCCCTTTCTATAGACCTTGCTATAATTTCCAGCTCCTCTGCAGACCCCACAGTCCCAGGAACTGAACCTCTATCCTGTAATCTCCCAGCCTCCACTCCCTACACTAAAACAGACCCCACAGCATCCCGCATCTCTTCTGGTTCGAAGCCCCTCACAAGTCCTGTCCCAGGTTCCCCAGAACAAATCCTTAAGAGCCCAAGTTCTTCCTCACCCATAGCCCCTGCACCCCAACATTCAGAACTTAGCCTGACCACAGCTGCTCAAGCTCCAGTCACTGAAGCAACTAGAGAAGCTGGGGACAGAAGGCTTGAAGAGGCTCTGGGGACCCTAATGGCTGCCCTGGATGACTATCGTGGCCAGTTCCCTGAGCTGCAGGGCCTGGAGCAGGAGGTGACTCGGCTGGAGAGTCTACTCATGGTAAGGAGGCTGGGCTGGGCTGGGCTGGGCTGGGCTGGGCTGGGCTGGGGCAGCACAGGGACAGTTGCCAGCCAGTGGCAAGTAGCTCTGACCCCCGTTACACTCCCAGCAGAGACAAGGCCTGACTCGAAGCCGGGCCTCCAGTCTGAGCATCACTGTGGAGCATGCCCTGGAGAGCTTCAGCTTCCTCAATGATGATGAAGATGAAGATAAAGACAATGATGATCCTGGGGACAGGTGAGGGGACCAGGCAAGGCGAGCCTGGGAACGTAGTGGGGCAGGGAGAGATGAAGGGGAAGAGGTAAAGCAATGTAAATCAGAGGAGGAGCAGGTGGGTTGGGAGAAAGGCAAGATGGGAACTGGTGAGGTGGGGCCAGGTAGAATATGTGAGGATGGGCTTGTGGCAGTACAGCTGTGTCTTTTCCTTGTATATTTCATGCACCTTTGATGTCCATGTTACTAATACCTCCATCTATCCCAGTGTTTCTGGCCACCCTGCTCGTCTCAGCAATGTCTGCCTCCCCTGCAAGTCCCCATCAGCTTGTGAGCTTCCTGCCTCTCTTCTTTCCCTTGACCTCACCTTGGACCTGCCCTGTGAAGGAACTCTCTCAGTGCCTCTCCATGTACCCTGTGTCTCCCATCACCAGCCCCTTCCATCTCGACCCCGACTCTCCCGGAGGCCCAGCTCTAATTCCTCAAGTAGACTTCACCGATTCAGATTTGAGAGCCGTACCCGGTCCCTCCTCCTCCCTTTACGACTTCCTAGGTTCCAGTCCCAAACCCAGTGTCCCTTGCAGTCCACATTTTATAGACCATCCCGCCTGCGATCCTACTGGCGCCCATCAGGGCCCAGCAGCCCCTTTGGTGCTAGCAGGGGTAGCAAAAGGTAGACTGACTCATTGCTGGTTGCAGCCTCACCCTCCTGCGAGTCCTCTGTGAACTTACCTATTGTCTGTGTCTGTACATTGTTCTTCCATTCTGGGTGGGAGGAGTTTAATAAAAATAAACTCTGGTGACCAGAAGGTGGTGTGTGCTCTTGGGGTGGTTGATTGCATTTTTTTCTCAGGCCCACAAGCAGCCCAGAGGTTGTGACAGAGGACAGACTAGATTCATCAAATGCCCAGTCTCTAAGCACAGGGTGTCCAGCCCTGGATGCCACTTTGGTCCAGCACCTGTACCACTGCAGCCGCCTCCTGCTGGTGAGGGGAAAATACCGACCCCCTTTCCTCTGCCCCTCAACCTCAAGAAGCCGTGCATTCCAATCCTGGCCCTCTAAACCTATCAGTTCCGCATTCCAGTGCCCCAGGTTCCTGGCATTTGGTGCCTACTGAATGTAATACCTCCTGTACTCCTACTTCTGCCTCCCAATGCATGCTGGGACGTGTACTCCCCTAATCGCATCCTTCCCAACCCTTACCAAGAGGTCTAAATTACTTGGTAACCCCTATCCTCTAGAAACTGGGCACATTCGGGCCCCTGCGCTGCCAGGAGGCATGGGCTCTGGAGCGGCTGCTGAGGGAGGCACGCGTGCTCGAGGTAGTGTGTGAGCGCAGCAAGCTGTGGGGGGATTCTGCCACATCTGCCCAGGAAGGTAAGGCCTCACGGGCTTGGGCTTCGGTGTCCACCTAGAGTTCGTGCCTAACCTATTCCTGTCTGCATGCCTCCTGTCTGACTGGCCCTGTTGCTGATGGTTTTCCTCACCCCTCACAGTGGTGCAGTTCTCCGCCTCTCGGCCTGGCTTCTTGACCTTTTGGGACCAGTGTACAGAGGGACTCAGCCCTTTCATCTGTCCTGTGGAGCAGGTGCTCCTCACTTTCTGCAGCCAGTTTGGTGCCCGTCTTTCCCTGCGCCAGCCAGGCTTAGCCAAGGCTGGTGAGTGGGCTGCCTAACTGCCCCTTCCTCCCTTTCTCGGTTCCCTTAGGGAAGTCCTCTTCTGCCCATACTGACTGACAAGTTGAGCATTGAAGAAAACTAGTAAAGGCTTGCCCTCAGAGGAGAGTATGGACAAGGAGTCCCTGGGCATGAGCTAGAAAGGGTGCATTCTCTTCCCCTTAGAGGCCTGGGTCTCTCCCAACTCAGGCTGTGGTACCATCTTCTGCAGTGTGTGTGAAGTTCCTGGAAGACGCCCTGGGGCAGAAGCTGCCCAGGAGGCCCCAACCGGGCCCTGGGGAGCAGTTCACCATCTTCCAGTTCTGGAGTTACGTAGAAGCCTTGGATAGCCCCTCCATGGATGCCTACGTGACAGAGACTGCAGAGGAGGGTGAGGCAGTGGTCCTAGCCACAGAATGCTGGCCCTGTGGGTGGTTCTGAGGGTATGAATGATGAGATCATGAGAACAAAGCATGCCACTCCCCACCCCCCAACGCCATTTCTTTTAGTGTTGCTGGTACAGAATCTGAACTCCGATGACCAGGCTGTTGTGCTGAAAGCTCTGAGGTTGGCACCAGAGGGACGCCTTCGAAGGGATGGGCTTCGGGCTCTTAGCTCCCTGCTGGTCCATGGCAACAACAAAGTCATGGCTGCCGTCAGCACTCAGCTTCGGAGCCTGTCACTTGGTCCCATCTTCCGGGAAAGGGTGAGTTTTGCAGGATTCTCTTGTAGGTAAGGTTAAGGTTGAGGGCTCCCAGGGTCTAAGTCTAACATCTCCCCCTTGTCCAGGCTCTTTTGTGCTTCCTGAACCAGCTTGAGGATGAGGATGTGCAGACCCGAGTGGCTGGATGTCTGGCTTTGGGCTGTATCAAGGTGATTCCCTGCCAACATACCTAACACTTGCACTCCAGGACTATTCTTACCTGTTACACTGAACATGTATTTTGTTCCCTGATAGGCTCCTGAGGGCATTGAGCCCCTGGTGTACTTGTGCCAAACAGACACAGAAGCTGTGAGGGAAGCTGCCCGACAGAGCCTACAGCAGTGTGGTGAGGCTGGGAAGTGGGAGATATGAATTAAGGGGACTTGGGGATACCTTGGCTGTTGGGAGTAGGATGAGGTAATGCCAGGGAGGGGAAGGCCTGGAAGATGCCAGGGCCACTGTTGACCTTCTCTTTGCTCGTTATAGGGGAAGAAGGACAGTCCGCTCATCGACGGCTAGAGGAGTCTCTGGATGCTCTGCCCCGCATCTTTGGGCCCAGTAGCATGGCCAGCACAGCATTCTGAACTCTCCAATCATCGGTTCCCAGTGCTCCTTCCTCCGTTTTCAGGGCTCACCAGGCACTGCCGGGAGGGTGAGGGCTGGTTCCAGTCACCTCCCCATAAGCTCCTATCAATGAAAATCTAATATATTCTTCTGTTACCCCTGGGGTTGGTAGAGAGACTGAAATGAAATGCCTCCCAGCCTTGGTTCTGCATATCCTTCGCCACAGATAGTGTCAGGGGCCTGGCCATCTTGCTCTGCCTCTCCACATCCCTTGGTTTTTGTATTTTATTTACAGAGTTTTACAGAAAATAAAAGGCAAAATGTGTTTCCTACATGGCTCGGTGCACAGCCAAACCTCTCCTCTGACACCTTCCTAGCACTGTTGTGCCCACAGGCCAGCTGTGACAACATCATGTGCGTTTGGCCTGGAAATCCTGGTGGAAGAAAGCCCAGAGTTCAAGGGCTGGGCTTGGAGAAGAGGCACAGAAGGGAAGGGAGTATTGCTGAACAGGCTGAGCCTGCAGCTGAGCCTGGGAACTACAGCCCCTCTGTGGATCTAAACTGTTCAGCTGGCCTAGAGAAGGCCCCAATTGCTTAATTCTAGTCCTGTTGTGGCTGGAGGGCAAAGAGAGTGAGCAAGAAAAGCCAGCATGGAATACCTGAGCTGTTGCCACCAGGGGGCAGCAGAACCACGTCAGTCTGACCAGGCAGTTTTCTACAGTGATGCTCAAGGAGCAACTTTAGGTTGTGGGAAGAAGGGGAAGATCCTTGCTGAGGGGAGGGGCTTGAGCCTGGGAGATGGGAGACCCGGATGGCTGCCCTGTGAACCAAGACAGCAAGGTCCTTCCCTCCCTGAGGCACCTCCTTCCCTGTAATAACAAACCTGTGAACTCCTTGGCCCCACACAACCAGCAGACCTGTACTGAGGAAATAGGACTCCCAAGAGACGGCTTCCCTGCCTCCAGCACAGTAGTTTGATTAGGAGAGCTTTGGGAGGAATTTGAGGCTGGGTTTGGACTTTAGGATGGCAGGACTTTGCTAGAGGTTATGAGGGAGTTCCACTCCCATGGCTAGAGAAATGGACTCTCCATTCTCTTACCAGAATTTCTATTATCCAAATACTATCCAAAAACTTCCAGGAGGCCTCCCCAGCTTGGGTCCACTCTGGTGTGGCAGTAGCGCAGCAGTGTGACATTGTGTGCTCAAAGTTGTCATGGGGAGCACTTCAGAAGAGACAATTAGGTGTCAGTAGTTGCCTAGAAGGGGTAGAGGCGGAGTGACCCAGATCCCTCAGTAGCCTTACCCAGTACTTTAGAACTGCTATGAAGGGTTTTTTTTTTTTTTTTTTTTTTTTTTGGGGGGGGGGGGCTGGTCCCTCACCACCTGCTGGGGAGGTCATGCTGAACAAAAGAAACGGCAACAGGAAACACCTGTGAGTGGATGCTGGCAGTTCATTACAGTCTGGTGGGGGCAGGGTAGACAGAAAGCCCTTACACACTGGCATAGCTAGACAGATAGGGCAGTTCAGTTTTTTTGGTTGGTTAACTGGGGTAAAATGGATAAAACAATCAGGTGACAGACTACACTAATGTCTATAGCTGGTCACAGTTTGGAGGAAATCCCAGAACCACCAGTAGAATCCCTGCAGGCCTGAAGCCACAGAAAAGGCCCACTGTTAGGGCAGGACTGCTCAGAGTGGTGGGGAAAGTGAAGGTAGTGACCAGGCCAAAACAACCTCATAGGACGGGGCCTGGCAAGAAATACAGGATGGGAAAATGTCATTATTCAGTCATAAGTCAGTTCTGGTAGTCACTGAAAATCCTTGCTCTCCTAAGACTAGGACTCCTCTGTTTCTACAAGGAGGGTCCTAAGCCAGAGCTCAGGCTTCTGCCCTAGGTGAGAAAGGGTGACGACAGGTAGATAGGAGGTAGAATCAGAGCACTTTGAGCAAAGCCAGGTGAAGAACGATTGGGACCAGGGAAGGACCCTAAAGATTTCTGGGCTTGGAGCAAAGTGATCAACCACAGGACAACCATTTGACCTCTCCTTTGAATTCATGACCTGAAGTCAAGCTGGCTGGTCTCTTAGTCCAAGAGCAGGTCTTGGTCTGATAGGTGGTAGAAGGCATACATAGCTAGCTAGCTGCCCCAGAACTCTTTTACTTCCTACCCTGCTGTCCTTCACACTGTCCTACTCAGGTTTAGAACAGTTAGGAGACTGCTGCCCAAGGTGGTGGGAGACTCATGATATTATTAAGAGTAACAGGTATCTAGGCAAGGAAAGTCTGTGCCTAGAGGGAGCAAATGGAAGTGGGTTTCCAAGGTCTATAATATGCTGATGGGTGTCATCATTTAAGATCACCTAGGTCATAGCCATGTCTTGTCCATTATCTTCAGAACTCGGCACTGAGGAAACAGACGTGCATGCTACAAAAAAAGCAGCCAGGCTGAGGTGGTTTAGGATACAATTTATTGTGTTGGTGGCTCCGGGGGTTCCTTCCCTTCCCCTCCTTTCCGCTTGCCCTCTTCCAACCTTATCTTTTCTTCTGGTTTCACACTCTTCTTTCTCATGTATTCAACACTGCAGTGAACCAAGAAGAAGAAAAAGCATGTTTACCAAGGCAAAGCAGCAGATGGGCTGGCACACGGGAAGAGGACTGCTTCTTCATCTCCCCCACAAAGCGGGGGTGCCTTCCTTGTACGTTTCTGAGCCTGATATGTGGGTACAGTTTGCTGAATACCAGGCACATGAGATGTTCTCTGCTTTCTCTCCATCCCCTCAGAAAGAAGTATACTATTCAGGCCTCCCATGCC
Organism: Psammomys obesus; assembly: GCF_907164565.1. Classification (NCBI taxonomy): domain Eukaryota; kingdom Metazoa; phylum Chordata; class Mammalia; order Rodentia; family Muridae; genus Psammomys; species Psammomys obesus. The sequence continues at coordinate 22,022,893 of NW_026596034.1, forward strand.
CCATGGTTGTTGGGGGCTGGAGAGATAGCTCAGCAGTGAAGAGCACTTACTGTTCTTGCAGGGGACTTGGGTTCATTTTGCAGCATCATAACCATTTATAGGCACATACATACCTGAAGGCAAAATACTCATACACATAAAATAAATCTTGAACAAAGAGAAGGCTCTTGGCTTAGATGCTGAGCTAGGCTTTTCTGGACCTGGATAACATGAGGTGATATTGGAAAGACATTAGTTCCTCCTCAATGGCCTGTAGTGACAGTCATTATTTTAAAGCTGATGCTAAAATTCAAGGCCCAGTTGCCTCTGAACTTATGGTACATTCCAGGCATATGGACAAATAGCAAATGCTGATTTAGAGCAGCTGAATAAGCAGCTATGTTCCCAGGTAACTTCTATGTTCCTAGGTAACTTCTCTGACCTCTTCCTTCTCCTCAGGCATCCCTCTAAATCACTCTGAGTTCTATTCTCTTGAAACATGACTTCGATCCACATGGTGAGGCTAATGTCAGTCATTCAATTTTTATTTCATTTCTAGACCCCTGTGAATCCATGTACAGAGTGGAATCTTCCTTTTGAACATCCAAGGCATTTAAACTCAACAGCACAAAACCTACCCTTTGCATTTCTTGGACCTATCTATTCTCCATGAAGAATTTCGTTTTCCTTTTGGCGGGGTCCTGGAGCTCTGTGGCTGTCAGAGAACAGGGGTTCCGTTTCTCTCAGGGGCAGCTAGAACACTTTAGGGCAAAGCCCATGTGCTAAGCCAGGGTGTGGAAAAGGGTTTTCCATGGAGTGTTACAGTTAGCTCTTTTAGAATGAGATCACTTGTGGCAGATGGCAGTGGCGTTCCAAAGCCTACAGCAATATTAAAGTGTTACAGCTCTTGGTTAAGCTGCTGTGCTGAGCATCACAGAGGTGTGGGTGGAAGCCCATGCCTGGTAGGCCTACAGCTGAGACACAGGCCTGGTAAGGCCCAGACCTAGTGGGCTGGAGGACAGGCACAGTGAATGACAAATGAGGAATCTCAGACAGTCATGGTGGAAGACTGATGGTATCACAAAGCATGGAAAACCCAGCAGCATCTTTATTTGAAATCAGGGATTTATAAACCTTGGACAGTGGGAAGGATTTCAGAGGTGACTGTGTTTGATTCCCTGGGGTCAGGGATACTTGATTTACATGTAGTGGTACAGTGCCTCATTTTCCATGCAGTAGCATGGTCTTACCACAAGGAAAATATAGTACTTAATTATCCTATGGGTGTGAGGGAAATCTCCAAGTACAATTGAAGGTCACTGCTGAAGACTAAGATCCTGATCAGGGTGGGGCATTTCTAGGAATTCCCAGATGCTTGATAGAACAGTTTTCTTTTCAGGAAAGGGTCTGGCCAGTAATCTGCCCTGAGGACTATGTGACACTCCTTACAAAAGCTGGGGTCATCCAGATCAGGGGAGACTTTCAGAACCTCGCTGAGAAAAGGGAGTCAGTCCATCATCATAGACTGAATGCAAACAAATGGCTTCAACCTAATCCAGCAAAGCCCCACACAGAATGACTTCTAAAACTCAAATCTACCACTGAAGGCCTTCTTTCCTTTACAGGAAAGCCCAGCTCAATCAACCTGGCTCACAAAGCCCTTTTGAGTTTATTACACTCTGGATCCTCATTTCTACTGCAACTACTAGCTCTGCCCTGGAGCTTTACTGAGTTATTTGTGGGGCTTGCCTATACCTGAGCCTGGTACCACCCCTTCTGTGGTCCATAATTATTTCATGCTTATATAGCCTTGCTCAAGCCAATCTCCTAAAGATCTTCAACATAGACATTATACATTTCTTTAAGGGTTTTACCTTCCCTGGGGTATACTTATAATGCTTATAATAAAAGGACTGCTGTGAACTCAAAGCCAGCCGGGGCAACACAGTGATTTTTGAGGCCTGCCTGGCCTATACTCTCATTCTAATATATTAATTACACCTCACTTAAATTACTTATTTCCTTTGTAACTCCTGCTGTATGCAAATTACCCTGATGATTCTACTAAGCAACTGGCAACATACAAGTTTGGGGATGACCCACAGAAGTCTAATTGGTCCTTTCCATTAGAGTTTTGTAAGTTCTTTTAGTGTTTTTGTTTTGTTTTTTAAGACAGCATTTCTCAGCTGGGCGGTGGTAGCACATGCCTATAATCCCAGCACTCTGGAAGGCAGAGGCAGGCAGATCTCTGTGAGTTTGAGGACAGCCTGGTCTACCAAGTGAGTCCAGGACAGCCAAGGCTACACAGAGAAACCCTGTCTTGAAAAAAGTAAAACAAAACAAAACAAAACAAAAAAACAAACAAAAGACAGTGTTAATAGGGTAGCCCTAGCTGTCCTAGAACTCAATCTGTATACCAGGCTGGTCTTGAACTAAAAAAGATCCACCCGCCTCTGCCACCTGAGTGCTGGGACTAAAGATGTGTGCCACCACCACCCCCTGGTCTTTTTTTTTTTTAAGTTCTGAGGCTTGAACCCAGAGTCTACTAGGCAAGTGCTCTACCACTGAGCTCTTGCCTCACACCTCACTGCCTTCTTAAACAAAACAAAAACCAAAAAACAAAAAACCCAGTGCTTTATTAGTAATCCACGTACTATGTAGCTCAACCACTTAAAGTATATAATTTGCTAAACATGGTGCAAGCCTGTAATCACAGCACTTGGGAGGCTAAGGCAGGAAGATCAGGAGTTCAAGATCATCCTCAGCTACATAGTAAGTTGGAGGCCAGCCTAGACTACTTAAGATTCTGTCCTAAAACAAAACTTTTTTTTTCTGTCTTTTTCAAGACAGGGATTTTCTATGCAGTGTTGGCTGTCCTGGAACTTGCACTGTAGACCAGGCTGGCCTTGAACTCACAGAGATGTGTCTGCCTCTGCCTCCTGAGATTAACTCTGGGATTAACTCTGGTAGTAGTAGGCCATTACTGCTGGCTCAAAATATTTTTTAAAAGCTGGGCCTGGTGGGGGCTGGAGAGAGGGCTCAGGTGAGCAGTTAAGAGCACTGACTGTTCTTCCAAAGGTTCAACTCCCAGGACCCACATGGCAGCTCACAACTGTCTGTAACTCCTGTTCCAGGGGATCTGTCACCCTCACATAGACATACATGCAGTCAAACACCAATGTACATATAATAATAATAAATTTTTAAATATAAAAAGCTGGGCATGGTGGCATATACTTTTAATCTCAGTTCTTGGGAGGCAGAACCAGGTAGATCCCTATGAGTTCAAGGACAGCCTGGTCTATATAGTTCTAAGATAGCCAGAGCTACATAATGAGATTCTGTTTTCAACAAAAGAAAACACCAATTTTTAAAAATTAAATAATAAAGTATACAATTCAAATTATGTTTGATAGTGTAAGGGTCTAATGTCAGCTATGTGGTGGAGGGGAGGGGGCTAAGGCAGAAGCACTGCAAATTCAAAGACTGCTTGGACTATAAAGGGAGCTTGGGGAGGCCACCTTGGAGAACTTAGCAAGACCAGATCTCAAGATAAGATAAGAGCAGACTTCGAATGTAGCTTAGTAGTAGAGTGTCCAGTACAGACTAGACCCTTGGTTCAATCCCCAGTAATAAAGCATCTAACCTAATGGTTTTGGATATATTCAGTGTTTTGAACCAATGACTATAATTTTGCAATATTTTTTTCTACTCATAAAATAATTTTAATTCCTTTAGCTATCATTCCCAGAGTCCCTGCATAGGCCTAGGTGATTAGAAACCTACCTCTCTCCCTATAGATTTGTTTATCCTTACATATTTTCATAAATAGAATCATTATGTCTTACCAATTTACCCAGTTCTAAGAGACATCTGAGAACATCCCAAACAGAGTTTGCCACAGAGACTGGCAATTACTATTTGATCAGCCTGCATTTCCTCATTTTTGTTTGTTCATTTTAGCAAAGGTTTCATATATAGCTCAAGTTGGTCTTGAACCTGCCATCTTCCTGCTTCCACTTCCTGAATGCTGGACTACAGGTAGGTGCTACCATGCCTAGCTGTATATCTCCTCCTTTACCCCTGGTCCCCAAAGTCAGATACACAGAAAGTAGTCAAGAAATGTCTTTTAGGCTCTTGAGATTACTTAATGGGTAAAAAGCATGTGACATACAAGCTTAGCAACATGAGCTGGACCCCTGTAATCCACATGGTGAGAGAAAAGAACCTGCTCCTGCAAGAGTGTGACCTCGACATTGACACTCTCTGGCACTATCACAGGCACACATGTAAATAAAATAAATATAAGGTATACATAACATAAACACATGCGCGCGCGCACACACACACACACACACATACACATATATATATATTTTAAGAAATGTCTTATAAGGCCAGGAGGGATATCTCATATCTATAATCCTAGCACCGGGAGGCTGAGGCAAAAGGATTTCTTTGAGTTCCAGGACAGGCTGGGCTACACTGAGGGATCCTGTCTCTAAACACAACAATAACAGAAATGTCTTTGGGTGTATATTTCTATAATCTGTCTAGCTTTGGGCTCCCTCTATCCTATTTCCCAAGATAAGAGTATGTCTTACTCTTATCTTGAATGCAACCTCTAAACATTTTGGAGATGAAAGTACCATATGTTTAACAGAGAAGCCAGAAAATTCAGCACCATCTCTCAGGAGTATCACCTGTCTCCCTCCAGCATTACTTGTCTGAGCATACAGCTAGCTAGACATACTTACAGACTAACAAATAATAGCCCCAAATATCTCTGCCATCTGTCTGCCAAGGTTGCCTGAAGTTTTCATTATTAAAGTCCTTTTGATATGGCTCAGAGTACTTTCTGCTGAAGTTTGAGGAGTCTGATGACAACCTTTCCTTTGAGGTGAAGCAGTAGTATCCATCTTGCTTTGGGGTCAGAAATCCTTTTGTCTCTCCTAAATAAATCATATGGAATTAAGGAAGTAAAGTTTCAGTGTTCAGTTAAAGAACACATGCTTAACATGCACAAACAAGGTCCTGTGCTTACTTCCTGGCAGAGGTGCCTCCTCTCTTCTCCTTCCTAGGTAGCCTTAGAGCTAAAGCATCCACTCCAGAGGACTGCTACAGAAGCAGACATGTGGAGCTGGATACTGTGCTGCATACCTGTAATTCTAGCACTCAGGAGGCTGAGGTAAAAGAATCATTTGAGCCTAGGATTTCAAAATCAGGTGGGATAACACAGCAAGACAAAGAAGAAAAGGAGGGGAAAGGGAAGGGCAGGGGAGGAAAGGAAAGAGAGAGAGAAGGTTGCTTTTTGAAGTTGGGCCTACTGGCAGAGGCTTATAATCTTAGCTACTCCAGAGCCTGAAAAGTTTAAGGCCAGCCTGGTTATAGGGTAAATTTAAAGCCAGCAACTTAAGAAAATCCTGCCTTCAAATAAAAAGCAAAAAAGAGCTGGGGATATAGCTCAGTGGTAAAGCACCAACCTAGTGTGGCTAAGGCCATAGATTCAATCCCTAATATAGAAAGGAGAAAAAAATAAGACAAAGAAGATGATGAAAGAAATATTACTTGAAGTCTAGGGGAGGAAGGAAGGGATCCAGAGCAGCCAGTAAGAGAATATGAACACTGAGAAAAGTGTAGCTGAAAGAATTTTGGTTTCATTTTGGTTTTTAATAAGTAACTTCAATTCTTTCTTTTTCTTTTTAAATAAGACCTCCAGCCTGTCCTGAAACACAATGTTGGCCAGATTGGTCTCAAACCTACAATCCTCCTGCCTGAGTCTCCTGAAAGCTGGGGTTATAGGTGTGCACCATTACACCTAACTTACCTCCTGAATTTAAGATAAAAATAGGTTAGGCATGATGGAGTACATCTGTAATCCCAGAACATTTGGACAGGCAGTCATGAAGGTATTTTGTAAAAGGATGTGATGCATTACAGAAAGCTAATCAATGCTTGGAAAATGCAGACAAGAGCAAAACAACAACAACAACAAAAACAACCCAGAATTAATCTAAGCATTGGATACAGGTACTTGAAAGTGCAACCATTCACTGAGATATTAAAAACAAAACAAAACAACAACAATAACAACAAAAAAACAAATACAGCTTTTACAGGGGTCCAAAGAAAGAAGACACTGATAAGGGAAAAAATTCTGGGGGCCTGGGTGGGAGATGATGTGGAAGTCTTTAAAATATTAGAAGCTGTTTTGGCAACCGATATGGATAGACACTGAGAGCTTTCCGGAAGTTTTATGAGGTTCAGCATCACATATACTCCTAGCCCAGTGGCATGGGCTGACCTGACCCACTGTCCTCAAACATATTTCCATACGTTTATGTCCTTATCATGCTCTCTATCTTACGTGACTTTGTTTCACCTCTTAATACCTTTGCAGCACTTTAGATCCAGCTGAAGTGAGATAGTACACTTTTTCTGTGAATCATTTTCTTCTCTTTTCAAAGATTTTTATTTTATGTGTATGAGTCCTTGCCTATATGTATTTATGGCCACCACATGCATTCCTGGAGCCACATAGGCCAAAAGAGGGTATCAGATCACCTGGCACCAGAGTTACAGTCAGTTGTGATCTGCCATGTGGGTTCTGGGAACCAAACCGGGTCCTCTGCATGAGCAGCAGGTGCTCTTAACTGCTGAGCCATCTCTCCAGGTCCAATCATTGCATTTTTTACATTTAAACTTTTAAGTTCAAAGGCAACAAGCACTTCCTGAATTCAGTGCTTAAAACTGGTGCAGCTACTCAATAAAGATTGACTTTTTGTTTGTTTGTTTTTTCAAGACAGGGTTTCTCTGTGTAGCCTTGGCTGTCCTGGACTCACTTTGTAGGTCAGGCTGGCCTCAAACTCACAAGAGATCCGCCTGCCTCTGCCTCCCTGAGTGCTGGGATTAGAGGTGTGTGCCTCTGAGCACGGCATGAAGTCCTGGGTTCAATTCATAAAAGGGAAAAAGGAGAGGGAGGGAGGGAGGCAGGAAGAGACAAGCTGACAGACACACAGAGAGAAACAGAGAAAGGGATGAATGAATACAAGAGACTATCTGATGAACTGGATGGATCATGTCATACCTTATACATGTTCTCAATAGGTACAAAACAACAGAAGAATTTATGTGTATCCTTAGGCCCAATACCAGTGGTTCTCAATCTGTGGGTTGCAACCCTTCCAAGAAAAGGTCAAATGATCCTTTCAGAGGAGTGGCCAAGACCATTGGAAAACACAAATATTTACATGACAATTCATAACTAACAAAATTACAGTTAGGAATAGCAAGTATTTTGGGGGTCACCACAACAGGAACTGTATTAAAGGATGATAGTATTAGGAAGGTTGAGAACTACTGTCCTGTACCAAAGTAAAGATTCTTGGGCTGAAGAGATGGCTCAGAGGTTAAGAGCAGTGCATGCTCTTCCAGAGGTCCTGAGTTCAATGCCCAGCAACCACATGGTGGTTCCCAGCTATCTATAATGAGATCTGGTGTCTTCTGGAGTTCAGGTGTACATGCAGGCAGAACATTGTTTATATAATAAAATAAATAAATCTTTAAAAAAATATTCTTGTCTATTGTTAGCACACTGTGCTTTCATTGTTAATTATCTGGTGTAAACATTCCCCTCCTATCTAATCTAGCCCAGGTTGGTGATCTTTCTGCCTCAACCTCTCCAATGCTGGGATTACAGCAGTGTATCACCATACCTGGCTACAACAACCAATTTTATTTTTAATTTTTTATTTTTTTGGTCTCACTACCTATCAACCCCAAAGCCTCATGCATGATAGATAAAGTACTACCAAGTTACCAATGAGTTACAACACCCCTTTTGCCAACATGGATTAACTGATATAGATTAGCTGAAAGACACTGGATGGTGGAAAAACAAACAAACAAACTGCTTAATTAGATCAACCTATACACTTTAAAGATGTTTTAACATCAGAATGGAACTCGGGGAATATGTTATAGGAAGAGGTTTTGCCTATAATTCCATAGGTGATGAAAAACTAAGGGTTGCATAAAAATTGAAAGATCTGATCTGAATAAGAGAAGCTTCTAAATGAAAGGCATGACTCAGGAAGAGACTCAGAGAGACAACAATGTAGAAGATGCAGAAAGCAGATCCCCCTGCATGGAGACAGCTTAACAAACCAGCTGAAGAGGGACACAGTTCATCAGACTGGAAAACCTTGATATTGAAGACAGATGATCAGGGCTACAGTTATGGAGGATCGTAACACCAATGTCTAAGTGGATCTTCATAAGGACATTCAGACTATTAATTTGTGGAATTGATAATTATTTCTATTGTAAAAGTTAAACTGTGCACAATTTTTAGCTTAAAAAGGGGGATGTTGTAGAGGAATTTTAATTCAGAACATGCCTGTTTTGGCAAGAGATCACATCCAAAGACCTTCTAGGTCTGTGTGATCTGGATAGAGTACAAACACACCTTTAATCCAGGAGACAGGCAAGCAGATCTGAGTTCAACACCAGCCTGGTATAGAGCAAGTTTCAGGTAAAGAAACGCTTAGGTCCAGGAGAGATGGTACACATCTTGAGTCCCACATAATGAAGGTAAAGTTAGTTTGTAGAAGGAATCACCCATGTTTGAAAGTGATGTCTAATTGAGTGGCAGAAAAGTGACAAATGGCGGGGGCAGGGGGGGCTGCTGTTTGTTTTTTTTTTTTTCGAGACAGGGTTTCTCTGTGTAGCCTGTCCTAAAATTGCTTTTGTAGACCAGGCTGGCTTCAAGCTCGAACTCCATCTGCCTCTGCCTGAGTGCTAGGATTACAGGTATGCACCACTGTGCCTGGCTGAGAGGAGGCAGTTTTACCACGACAGTAACAGGGAGTCAGGTTGCAGAGAACGAACACAGGTGAATGAGCCAGAGAATGAGAATGAGCCAGAAGATTAGAAAAGTTTGTTGGAGTTAGTTTGAGGCCAAGCAGAGCAATTCAGGGGCTGAGAGAGAAACCAGATTGAATACATCAGCTGGGAGAGGAGTTTCAGCCAGAACAGCTGAGTTAAGCCAGCCAGTCCAGAGCTCAATAAGAACAAGAAAGGGTGAGCTTATTAAGCAGTAAGTCTCAGAGGTGAAAACATTCTAGGCCTAGGTTAGTTTGTATGGAGGCTAGAAGCTTCCAGTAGGCCTAGGTTAGCAGATGGAGGCAGTAAGCCTCTGAGACAACAATTAAAACAGATGAATAAAAGTTACTTTTACATATTAATCTACCTGTCAGTTAATAAAGCAGCATTTTGTTTACCTGTCAAGCTCTAGCACTCAACCCTTAAGAATTTGAAATTACTCTAGGATTCTGTTCCCACCAAAGAGAATGAGGGACAGGTTCTAAAATATGGTGACTTCACCCAAGCCATATGGTAAACTTGGCAGCCATCTGCTAAAAGGTCCTGACCATCCTTCATGGACTATAAACCTAAGTGAAAGTCCACGGGAAACCTTCCTCACGTTCTCAAAAAAAAAAAAAAAAAAAAAAAAAAAAAAAAAGGGGGTGTGAGTAACAGTAAGATGGCTCTCAGGTAGGAGTGCTTGAGACAATGCCTGACAACGTAAGGGTCATTCCTGGGATCCTCATTGTAGAAGAGCCAGCTTCTGCAAGTTACCATCTGAACCCCATAGGTGTGCCCTGGCATGCCATGCATATGCCCACACACCCATACAAAATAAACAAAGTGTAATAATTTTTTTTAAAAAGGGGGCATCCTTGGGCCCCCTGTGAATTCCAGGCCACTCTGGTCTATAAAGTGAGCCCAGATCGGTCGGGGCTACACAGAGAAACCCTGTCTTTCATGTCTGTATTCAAGTAGCTGAATATTGGCTGGAAAGATGTCTTAATGGTTAATAGCACTGGCTGCTCTTCCAGAGGACCTAGGTTCAGACCTAAGCACCCACGTGGTGGCTCACCACCTTCTGTAACTCCAGCTCCAAGGGATGCATCTTCCTCTTCTGGCCTCCACGGGCACTGGCTGCACATGGTACACAGGCAAACACCCATATACATAAACACACACACACACATTTTTAAAGCTGAATGCTACTGGAGAAAAAGCACACTGGGTCATGTGGTTTAGCTTTAAACTCATGATCACAAACTCCAAATGGGTACCCTATCCCAACAAGACAGGCCTACTAAGAACTGAAGTTTCCTCTCTCCTACATTTGCATACCTCTTCACCTTTGATAACCTTACTATCAGTGGAACCTTCCTATCCCAGGTCATTTCTCCTGATTTCCTCTAAGGTCAAGCGAGCCTCCCTTTCCCTGTATCATTTTTGATGGTTCATACAAATGCTCAGGAATAATAGATACCATCTTTTTTTGCCTTGTTTGTTTTCTGACAGGGTTTCTCTGTGTAGTCCTGGTTGTCCTGTAACTCCCTCTGTATAGGAGGCTGGCCCTAAACTCAAAGATCTGTCTGCTTTTGCCTCCAGAGCACTGGGATTAAATGTGTGTGCCATCACCGACTGACATCTACCATTTTTTAAACATCTCCACTGGGCTGAGATGAAGCTCAGTGGCAGAGAACTTGCCATTGCCCTGGGTTGGATTTCTACAACCAAAAGGGAAACAAAACAAAACTCCTCCCTTGACCTTACATCCTTCTGCACTTATCCAATGTCTGCTCCACCCACAGCAAAGCTCTCAAGCCGCTTTCATGTACTGTTTCTATTTCCTTACTTTCCTGTTTATTTTTTAGCCCATTCTACTCAGGTTAACATCTTCAGTGGGTACATACAAGTTAAGCTGAAGTTACCAGTGATATTTTCCATTTATCTCCAAGATAAATTGAGCTTCTGGCTCAACTGTACCAGAACTCTCAGCACCTGAAAACAGAAACCTCCCTTCCTGCCTCAAATTTCTGGCCTTGGATCCTACAACTCAACACTCCAGACTTGACTTTTTGTTCAATTCTTTCTCTCTTATACTGGAATTTCTCTTCTATCTTTTCTTAGTCAAATCTTAAACCAATAGTCCCACAAACAGTGGTTGAATCAGCTCATGAAGTTTAAAAACATCTGACTTAGTTGCTGACATTTGAGCATCTGGATTTTATATACTTCTAAACCTCACTTTTGGATTCTTTGGGGGGGGGGGAGATAAACAGTGTCTGTTGATAATGGGCCATCATTCCCTAACATAGCACAGGTAGATTGCACATGGATAGAACAGAAGAAGCTCCCTTGACACTAGGTGCATTTGTTATCCTCATAGCTAAATCAAGAGGTTTAGGAATACAATCCTGAGTCACATTCCAAGACCTCGAGAGGGAGAGGGGATCATTAGGACATCTAGCAATAAGGCCTTTGCCAAATTTGCCACTGGTTGGGTAGGGTTCCCCAGGCGAGGGGGAAGGGCTTATGAAGGAAGTCAATTGGGATCGTAAACAGAAGTACCACCTCTTTCTCTCTGAACTGAGGTACCCCTGTGCTGGTTCTCTTAATCTCACATCCGGTTTTATAAGGCCCTTTCCTACGAAGATCACCAAAGCCACTGGGCCAAGACAGCCCTTTCTAGCCGTCGATCTTGAGCACTGGACGGTGCCGGGGAAGTGGGAGAGTGCGGGAACTCACTGGCTCTTACTCGGTAGCGGGCCACAGTAGAGAGCTAAGCCCAGCTTGGGAGGAGACTGGGCAGGGCCGAACCTTGGAGCGTCCTCGACCCCACGGCTCAGCCCCGCGCGCTTAGTTCAGCTAACCTTAGTCCTCCTGCCCTTCACGGCTCTGAGGGAAAGACAGAGCTAAGGAATCAGGGCAGCCGGGCGGAGATCCGACTGCCCACAGGCCGCAAACCTCCGCCCAGGAAGCCCCACCCAACGGGAACCAGGACGCCTCCGCGCCAGCAAAGCCCACGCGCGACCGGGCGAGGGCGCGGAAGGGCGCGTGCGGCGTGACGACGCGACTCGCGGCGCATCTCGTGACGCCATCGCGCCCGCTTTTGAAAGTTGGCGCCCGGGGCCGCCTCCCATGCTGCCCTGCGCCAACCCCTCCCCTCACCTTTCCTCCCCCGCCCTCAACTCGCCGCCGGCCGGCCCCCCCCACCCGTCTCTTCCCTTATCAGCACCCGCGGCCCCGGCAGCGCCGACGCAGGCGCACTGCACCGCGCCGCCGCCATTTTGTGTCCGAGCCTGTGGAGCGATTAAACCGTGCGCGGACCTGCTTCTTTGGCGGCAGCGGCGACAGCGGTAGCCAGTGCGGGCACGCGGAGCTGGCCGGGGACGCCAGGTGGCCGGAGCGGTGGAGCGGCGGCGGAGCGGGCGCTGCGGGGGGTGTGGCGCGAAGGTAAGGGGGCCCGGGGTGGAGGAGGTTTCGCGGGCCGCCTCTAGGTGTCACGATGGGGCCGCTCCGGTCGGCGCTGGCTGCAGCCCGGCGCCAGCGCCGCCGCCGGGGGGTGTTTGTCTCCCTCTACCGTCCCTGCTGCGGCGCGGCCGCCGCCATTGCCCGGCGCCACCGCCAGGGCCTGGCCAACCCCCTCCACGCCCGCCCGCTAGCTTCCCCCCTCCCAACATGGTAGGCCTCTGGCGGCCGCGGCGACGGAGGCCTGCGCTCTCGGCGACTCCATTTTCCTTCCTTTGTCTCTACCCTCGAGGCCGGCTTTTGGCCCGGCTGCTCTTCGGGCCGCGGCCCGCCCTCTGCCCTCCGCCCCTCCCGCGGCGGGTGGCCCTAACCGAGGCTGGACCTCTGGAGGCTCGGTCTCTGCGCTCGCCCCGCGTAGGGGTCCTGAGCCCTCCGCCGCCCGCGCGTAGCCCGGTCCCGGAACCGTGTGGGTGTCGGGTCCCGACCGCCGCGCCTCCGCCTGCCCGTCTTCCAGTCCTCCCGGTCCCGGAACCTACCCGGCCGCCCTGCGTGCTTCTCCGGCAGCTGGGGCGCTCTCTAGTTTCCCCGAGTCCGATCCTCGCCGCTGCCGGTCTCCGTCGCCGCCGAGTGGCGCAGGCGGCGCTGGTGTGGCAGCGAGCAGAGGGACCCCTGAGCTGCCGAGAGCTCCCTCTGCAAGGCTGGCTGAGCTGCTCGCGCCTCGACGCCGCCCGAACGGGCGGGGGAACGCGCGCTCGCCGCCCCCGCCGGGCCCCGCTGCGCCCCCAAACTCAAGCCAGGGCATCGCGCGGGATCCGACCGGTGCGGCCCCCAATGGTGGGCGGAAAAGACACGAAATTCCGCACCGAATAGTTTTCCTCCGGCTAGGTTCGCTTCGCACTCTTCAGCCCCTTGGAATGATAGCAGTCAGACTTTGTGCGCCCAGAGACCTGAAAGGGACCGAAACTTCACTTCACTCTGATCTCAAGTGATGTGATAAACTTAAATCGGGAGCATGGGCAGATTCCGTTTGTACAGGCGATCCAGGAGTCCCCCCCCCCCCCATTAAAATGTTCTGACGGTGACTTCCTACTCTACTTAGGACCTGATGCTTCAGTGCTATAGGCTAAGACGTAAGACAGTTCAAGCCCTCTGGGATTGTGCAACCCGATCTAAAGCGCCAGTAGGGCAGAATGAACTTATTCTTGACTAGACTGGTAATTTGACTGTTCGATGAAATGTGAGGGTTGATGTTGTAATTGAATCCTGGGTCACTTGCAGCAGATGGTTTATAAATATCTGTGCCTAATGTAACTACTCTTTAGTAACTGACTTCCTGTATTGAGTTTAGCGTTAAGTAAACATTAGCAAAGAGAATATTTTTTTGGAGTTTAGATTAACCGGAAAAAGCTAAAATTCCAAGGCCTCCATAGGCAGGAAAAGAAATGAAACAGGTTATTTACCTCCACTTGGTCTTTTGCATTAGAAAGCTTCCTCTGTTAAATTGCTGGAGTAACTTTTCTGTGCCCCCCCCCCCCTTTTATTACCAATTGGTCGCTGATGTGTGGCTTAGGTTCTTGAGAAAAGACAGTCTAAATTGACATTTTTAAGAAAGAGAAGATATTTGTGTTTATGAGGCACTTTACACCCCCACCCCAACAGAGTTTCTCCGTGTTCCCTGGCTGGCCTCGAACTCAGATTCATCTACCTCCGTCTTGAGGGCTTAAAGGCGCACTCCTACCGCTTGTTTTAAGCATCATGGTGCTTAAATTGTGCCGCTCACTGTGTGTGAGCTCACAGACCATGTGAGATCCTAGCAAACCACGTTATATGCAACTCCTTGAACACTCAACCGTGTGCCATCCCCTTCCCTTAAATGAATCTAGAATCCTCGGAGCTAGTGAAGCCTCACTAGCCACATTGAAATCCTATGGAAGTATATTTTTTGTAGTGCTTGTGCATGCCATGCAAGTGTTCTACTTTTGAGCTATGTTTTCAGTCATTCAGCATCTCCTCCCTTTTTTGAACTCTCCAGAATGTGCTTCCTCATCCTCCCCCACAATAAAATTGCACTAACTAAATGTAGTAGTGCCTATAGAATGCCAGTCTTGGTAGAAGATCCATCTTTCTTTTGGCCAAACTATATAATTTATTACATTCTTTTGAGTTTTACTGTCAAGTTTGTGTTTGACAAGTGGCATATTTTGTTTATTAAAATAAGCTGCACAAGTTCCCAATGGTCTTGAATGCCAGTACTTTGGAGATAGAGGCAGGAGGTTAGGTTCAAGCACATCCTTAGCTGGATGAGACTACCTTAGCAGATAGAGAGGTTGTGATTTGTTTTTGTAGTACTGGGGTTTGAACTCACAGCCTTGAGTAAGCTAGGCAAGTGTTCTCTGCCTCTGAGCTATAACCCATAGTCCCTTTTTAGTTTGAGGTAGTCTCATTAAGTTGCCTTGAATTTACTGTGTGTCGTAGGTAGACCTCCCACTTCAGTCCTCCTAACTCTCCAATACTTGGGACTACAAGCTTAAGTCTAGACACACTTAAAGTTAGGACGGGTCAGGAGTGAGAGTGGCTAAAGTTAGGCCCCAAAACTACAACAACAAACAAATGGCAAATACTAGCAAAGTACAATGAAAATAAAAAATGTCATGAAATCCATTACTTTATATGCTAATTATTTTTTTACAATGGAAAGAAAACAACTAAAGGAAATAACTACAAGGAAAATTAATTATGAGGTAAATTAATACAAGACAACCCAAAGGGCCTACTTATTTAAACATTAATTTTTGTTGGTTATAGTGTGACACAGTTTTGTTTTGTTTTGTTTACATTAGTGTTCTGCCTTCTTGTCTGTGTGTGAGGGTGTCAGATCCTCTGGAACTGGAATTACAAACAGTTGTGAATTGCCATGTAGATCCTGGGATTTGAACCTGGGTCCTTGGAAGAGAAGCCAGTGCTCTTAACCACTGAGATCTTTAGTCTCAGCAGAGGCAGGCTGATCTGTGTGAGTTCCAAGACTAGTGTGGACTTCTTAGATCCTGTCACCAAAACAAAACAAAAAATTCTTGCTGTTTGTTTTGGGTTTTGTTGTTATTTTGACATAGAGTCTCATATTAGCCAGGATCTGGCTATGTAGAACAGGCTAAACTCCAGGCTTAGAGATCCACTTGCCTCTGCCTGGTATTAAAGACATGAGCTACCTTTAGTAGACTGGTAGCCTTTTTGTGTGGGTGCAGGCCAGATGTGTGTGAAAGTTGAGGACAACATTGTGGAGTCCATTTTTCTCCTTTTCTTTTTTGAGACTGATTGGTCTAGAACTTGCTATACAGACTAGATTGGTGCTGAACTCATACCTGCCTCCTTTGCCTACCAAGTGCTGGAATTGAAGTCCTGGGCCATCACTCTTGACTCCTTGGATTTTTTTTCCCCTTTTCTTTTTGAGATAGGGTTTTTCTACATAGTCCTGTCTCCTGGAACTGATTATGTAAACCAGGCTGGCCTCACATTTGATCTGTCTGCCTCTGCCTCCTGAGTGCTGGGATTAAAGGTGTGGGCTGCTACTTTGGGCCTTTACTTGGATTCTGAACTCAGGTCATGAGGCTTTCCTAGAAATAGAATTTTATCTACAGAGCCATCTTGCCCAGCTCAAGGACTTTATTAATTTAATGAATAATGTGACACTGTCTACATAAAAAAAAAATCCTGCCTATTTAAGAGTAGTTGGAGCAGGGTGTGGTGTTTCATGCCTTAAACCCAAGCACTCTAGAGGCAGAGGCAGGCAGATCCCTGAGTTTGAGGCCAGGACAGCCAGGAGTCTGTTAACACACAGAAACCCTGTCTGGAGAAACAAACAAACAAAAAAGGTAGTTGAAAAATGTTAGGGATCTTTCCGACCTACTAAGAAAATTTAGGTAGTGCAAAAGTTAACCTTAAAAATGCATTTTTAAAGTTTTAAGCAGTACTCAGGGAGGCAGAGGCAGGTGGATCTCTGTGAGGCCAGCCTGGTCTGTAAAGTGGGTCCAGGACAGCCAAGGCAACACAAAAAACCCTGTCTCAAAAAAAAAAAAAAAAACAAAACAGCAATAACAAAGAGTTTTAGGATTTTTTTTTTTTTTTTAAATGATGTTCAGAATTAAAGGAACCCAACTGGGACTAATGACTGGCTTGGGAGTTCCTTGGCAGAGTCCATGCGTGGCTGACTAATGCTGTAGGGAGGAGTCATATGGCAGAACACTTATTTACTGGCAGAAAGTTTCCTTTTGAGCTTTTTTTTTCTCCTAGGGGGAAGTGCTGCTAGCATCACAGCTGTTCCACATCATCTACTTTTCAGACATCATCTCTGTCTTTTTAATGTAGGATTTGGCCATCATATCTTTCTTACATGTGCTGGCTCTAGATGACCTCAAACTTAGTATAAATAGATCCTTCTTCAAATAACTTAAGAATTGTCATGATTCAAGACTGAAGAGGAACTTCCAGGTTTAGGAAAAATAGAGGCAAATATGTGTAATGTTGAAGATAACTGTTCTCAGATAGGTAAATTTGTCATGTAACATTTATTTTCAGAGACACTTACAGCCAATTGTGGTAGTACATAAGGCTGAGGCAGAGGAGGATTAGGAGTTTGGAACCAGCCTAGCGTATATAATGATACTTTGACTCAAAAAATGCCAAAATAAAACAACAAAAAGAAACCCTTCTGGGACAGAAAATGGCTCAGTAGTTAAGAGCATTTGCTCACAGAACCAAGGACCCAGATTCTGTTCCTCTCACCCACACTCGTGGTGTGGCTCACAACCATCTTTAACTCCTGTCCGAGTTCAGCATCCTGACTTCTGGCCTCCGTGCATTTACACACATGCAGGCAAAACACTCACACATAAAAGAAAAAGCAAATCTCTTTTACTTTTTAATCTTAAAACAAAAAGACTTGTGAAACAGGTTGTATGTACCCCTGATTGGCCTAGACCCCTTTTGCTGTGCTTCTGCCTCCCAAATATTGGAATAACAGGCATGTGCCACCCTAAAGGGTTGGGGAAATACCATACAGACTGTCTATCACTATCTACAGATCTTCCTGATCAGTATCTTTGTGTGTTTTTTCAGTATAATATTTGAATGCAAAGATGTAGATTTGCGTAGACTATTGACATACACCTCAAGATGGTATATTTTTCATACACTTTATTTTGGAATAACTTAAATTTTTATAGGGATATAAATTTTGTTCCCTCTGATAGTGCTATGGACTTCAATATGAAATTGTTTCTTAGACAAAATAACAGTGTTAAGCTGCCTCCCAACAGAAGAGCCATGCCATCTCTTTATTGAGTTTTAAAAGTATTATATATCAACTTATTTTACTGAGCTAGTTAAATTATGAGATAGATTTCCTCTTCATTGTAACTTGTATGCCAAGTTCTTTGAAACCTTCTGTTGCTTATAAAGACTTATTTTTTATGTGTATGAATGTTTTTGCCTGCATGTATGTGTGTATTTCATGTGCATACCTGGTACCCAGAGGGGCTCAGAGTCCCTGGAACTGGAGTTACAAACAGTTGTAAGGCTCCATGTGGGTATTGGGAACTAAATCAGGGTCCTCTAAAAGGGCAGCAAGTGCTCTAACTTCTGTGCCATCCCTCCATCTGTTTGTTGTTGCGGTAGTGGGTGTTTTTTTTAATAATTTTTTAATTAATTAATTCAATTTACATATTGGTCATTGACCCCTTCTTCCTCCTGCCAATCCCAGTCCCAACCTCCTTCCTGCATCCCTCTCCTGTATTTACCCCAACTCATCTATTCACATGAGGAATTTTTTTTTTTTTTTTTTTTTTTTTTGAGAGAGTCTCACCTTAAACTCATAATCCTACCTCAGCCTCCCAAGTGCTGGGACTATGGGTATATAACACCATCTTTGAACAGTCTTAAAGAGTATCACTTTGGGGGGGGTCTCCTCCCTTCCCCACCTTTTCAGGGGCATGATCTCTCTTACATAGCCCGGGCAGTCCTGGAGTTGTTTGTAGGCCAGGCTGATCTCAAATTCAGGTCTTGCTGCTGCTGACTCTTGAGTCTAGAGTGCTAGGATTAAAGGTTTTGGTCATCAGATTTGGTCCTTCCTTCCTTTCTTTCATTCTTTTTCTTCTTTTGTAAGTAGAGATAGATTCCATTCTACCATTAGTTGAAGCTTGTCAGTTCATTGGTAGTTTAGGGAGGAAAATGTTCCATCATTTGACTTAAACAAATGTTTGATTATTGTGCATCTAGGATTTTCTAGGTTTTTTTGTTTTGTTTTTTCGAGACAGGGTTTCTCTGTGTGGCCTTGGACTCAAATTTTGTAGACAGGCTGTCCTAGGATGCACAGAGATCCTGCTGCCTCTGCCTCTACCTCTTCATCCCTGAATGCTGGGATTACAGGTGTGTGCCACCCTGTCTAGCTATTCGTTTTCAAAGGTCAGTGAAAACATCTCTGTCTCTTGTAAGCTAGTTAGTGGTGCAAACTTAGTAACATTACTCATTATTACTGAAGATAAGTAAACTGCTAAAGGGTTGTTACTTAAGCTATAAGAATTAATTTTTGGTAGTTTGATTATAAATGCCATGATTATAATGGAGTACTGTTTTAACAGTCACAGATCCTTTTAATCTGTATATACTCAGTGAATGTCTGAAAAGGAAATGAGTGTTATATTGTTGGCTTGATGGGCATTCATAGAATGATTTAGTCAATCGATACAGTAGCAGTTTATTGCCTGGTGGGGAGATTATTTGTTTTTGAGACAGGATCTTGCTTTGTAGCACAGGCTGGCTTTGAACTATTGTTCATTATCACAACCAGCTTGTCTTTTTTTTTTTTTTTCTCTCCCAAGCATACCAATCTTCAGTTGCTCTCCTTTTTTTATTTTTTATTTTTTTATTTTTATGCTGTATGGTACATTTATGTGACTTTTCTGTTTTCATTAAATATTTTCTGCTTTTCTTTAGAATGACTACAAATCTAGAACCAAAGAACATGATGCACTAGCAGACATACTTGGAGCTAGGGACTGGAGAGCTGGGTTCTGTTGTCCTTCTTCAAACTGATTTTGCAGCCACGGAGAGGTAAATGTTGTTTCCATTGTTTGCTCTTTAGAAAGGGATTAGCTGGGCCCAGTCGTGCAGCCTCCTTGGGAAGCTTATGTGGGAGAGTCACAAGTTGAATACCACCCTGGAGAAAATACAAAGGTAAAAAAAACAGTCATGGTGCCATATACCTGTAATCTCTGCCAGCAGAGATTAGGAGCCTAAGTTCACTCCTCAGTACTGGGGGGACGAAAAGAGTATGAGGTAATGCCACCTCTTGGGTCTGGAGGATTATCTGGGTAGTTTTGAGCATAGGAGATGCAGCACATTGAGTAATTTCCTCTATATTATGAGCTCCTGGGTATGAAACTAGTACTATAGACTAGTTGGTTAACAGGCAGATATAATGTTTTTCTGTAGAAACCTTAGGGTTATATATTTTGACCATTGAGAGATGAGGTGAAATGGTGAATGACAGTTAATAGTTTCATAATTTTGATATGGAACAGGTGTGATTCTGTTCTTGGAGAATAGTATCTGGGATAAAATTTTTCTTAATTAATTGGAGTTAGTCTAGCTGGCCCATGTTTGCTTTATAGTGTAATAGTTATTATTTTAATTTTTGTTAACCTGAACTCTTTGTTATAAACTATATGGGCATCGTCAGGTACTTGGAAAAGACCTCATAAATGTTTGGGTCTCTTCTGCTTTGAGATTTCTAAGTAAATAAGTAGCATTTGAGATAAATTACCTCCTTTCATGCTAACCAAACCATATCTTTTTTACCATTGGGAGGAAATGTAAAATAATTATATTTGTGTAATGGTAAAAAGAAATTTAGAGTTGGAAGTTTTGTTTTTTTTTTTTCCCCAATTCCATTTATTTATTTATTCACTTACTTATTGTATGTGTGTATGTATGTCAGTGGGACTATGCTACAACCTGTTTGTAGGTTAGAGGACAAGTTTTGGGTTCCAGGGATTGAGTTTAGGTCAACATGCTTGGTGGCAAGTGCCTTTACCCACTGTGCCATCTCACTCACTTTTGAGATGGAAACTTCAAATGCTAATAGTAAGTGAATTGACATGAGTGTATTATCTAAGTGGTTACTGGAGTTTTCTGTGTGTAGTACTGGCTGTCCTGAAACTCACTCTGAGACAAAAATGCAGAACTTTACCTGCCTATGCTAGGATTAAAGGGTGTGCCACCACTGCCCAGCTAGTTTTTCTCATAAGCTTTTCTAGAACAGAGAAGGGACTAGAAATGAAAGCAGGGTCTGTATAGTAGTTTACTACTCCATAATTGCTCCATAAATTATGCTCTGCAGGTTCTGTTGGGAATATTGATAGTGATCACATACTAATAACCTGCTGAAAGGGAAGCAAAACTGATTTGAAAAACTGTTGAGAAATCCAACCTTACTAGTTTTTGGAATGGGATAGGGACATATTACTCATTTTTAAATATTAGTAGACTTAACTGTATTAGATTCCTATTTTTCAAATTTGGATATGAATGCTTTCAGGGTACAAGATGATGCAGTTTTTGCAGTACTTGAAGCCAAATATAAAGTGACTGTTTTTCTATGCTAATTTAGGGTGTCGGGAGTTAAATAATTTTTCTAGAAGTAACTTTTAAAAATTGTTACATCTGCTAGGTGTAATGGTACACACCTTTAGTCCTAGTGGTGGGGAGGCAAAGGCAGGTAGATCTCTAAGTTCTAGGCCAGCCTGATCTACAATGAAAATTCCAGGCTAGCCAAGGCTACTTAAATGAGGCACCATATTTGAAGCAGAATGTAAACTGTATTACTGTCTTGAAAAATAAGATCTTTAGCAGGGCATAGTGGCACATGCTTGTAATCCTGGTACTGTGGGAGGCAGAGGCAGGTGGATCTCTGAGATTGAGGCCAGCCTGGTCTACAAAAGCAAGTCCAGGACAGCCAAGGCTGCACAGGGGAACCCTTTATCAAAAAACAGAAAAAAAAGAAAAAGAAAAATAAGATCTTAAACAAAATGAGGTATGAGTGCCTGGGGTGGGAAGTGAGTTTTATGGGCATTACAGTGGAAACTTCTGAGAGAAGTAATACTTTTTGTTGCTGATGCTTGCTTACTAACTTGTTGAAACAGCTCTGGCTGTATATAGCCAGGCTTTGTAGCTGAAACTAGAGACAGTTCTGCCTCAGCCTCCCATGTGCTAGAATTCCAGGCATACTCCACCAGTCCTGGTTCTGTGTGTTTGTGTACGTATGTGAACAGACATGCTTGTGTTCTTGTGCATATTAGAGGTCAGAGGACAACTTGGAGGAATCAGTTCTCTCCAGGTAAACTCTGGGGAATCAAATGTGGGCCATCAGATTCGGTTGCAAGTTTTTTACCCCTGAGTCATTTCATCAGCCCAGCATAGTACTTTAATTAACAGTTTATACTGATTTTTTTGAGGATTGAGAATATAGCATAGTGGTAGTACTCTAGTATTTGTGAAACAGGTTCAGTTACCAGTACTGGGGTAAAATTATCATGGAGCTAAAGAGATGTCTCAGTGCTTGCTGCTCTTGCAGAGGACTAGGATTGGATTTTTTTGCACTCATATGGTGGTTCCCAGCCTTCTGTAACTACCGTTCTAACATTTTGTATCCACATTTTTTGCATTTGACTGGAATCCTGGATTTTTGTATTTATATAGTCTCTGTAGATACATATCATTGACTGCTTACTACTTTTATGGTCAGAGTTCACTACTAGGTTGTCCATTGTTAGTGTCTGTAAAGAACAGCTTCTCTTTTGGTGCTCCTAAACAAAACATTATGTATTTATTTCTAAGAAGTGACCTGTTTGACAAGTTGTTTTAAGAATCGAATATTCCTTTGTTTTTTAAATTTCTATGAGTAATATGTGGTATATCTTTGCTTTTCATATTATTCTGTTAAATATTTTTTTATTATCCATATTTTATTCTATGACACTAATATATTCACTGAGAATGTTAAGGATTGTTTCCAACTAGTCTTGATCTGTGTTAAGAGCATTATGTTGCTATTTATTCTTACCATTGTGCTGTGTGGTATAGATACTCATTGTTGAATGTAAGCTGTGAGATTCTGACTTAACGTTGGCCTTATAGGACCACTCCCCCACCCCAGGCAAATAGAGATGGTATTGGTTCTATTAAGTAGCCTTTGTGGTAGTGCAGTGTAATCACATACTGAGATGCATTGCAAAACTATGAGCTTGCTCTTCCCTCTTAAAAAGGTTATCTTACAGTATTGGTGGTACCCAAGGATAGAAGAGAAACTTGAAAACTCACTCTGTGAAATATAATTAGCTTTAGATGACTTTGCAGATATATTGTTTGAGGTTTTTTTGAGACATGGTCTCTTTGTGTGATCTTTGAACTCACAGAGATCCACCTGCCTATGCCTTCTGAGTATTGGGAGTAAAGTCATGTACTGGCAACTTAACAGATTTTTATCTAAAAATGAACAAGCCAGATATTGTAGCTCACACTTATATTCTTAGCATTCTAGAGCCTAAGGCAAGAGGATTCCAGTGAGTTTGAGCCAGTGTAAAGCCTTGTTTCAAAAGTGGGGAGAATGTCACATTAGCAAACTATAAACCTGTATTTAAAGTATTATATTTTAGGTTAGTAACTTTGAGATTATGGAACATAGACTTTATATAAGATATGATTATATTGTGAAATCATCTTTCCATCTCCTTCTGGGATGCAAAGAATGGAGTCTGACTGAGAGGCCAATCTCTGTTTCCCGAAGTGCTTAGATTATGAACAGGATATGCTGAAGGAACCACTGCTCCTGATTTGCACTCCCACCCCACCCCGTAGAAGGTTATCTGTTAGCTCTATAGAAGCCCTAAGTTTATGTGTGATTTATTCCTCTTGTGTAACTATTAGTGATAAGCTTATCACAGATTGAGCTTTTTTAGTATTTTAACTGATGAAAGCTTGTAGGACTGTTGCAGAGATGAGTTACTCTGAGCTGCTTCTCAGGGGTAAGGGAAGCTCTGGTGATTCTGGGCACAGTCACTCTTAGGAAAATAAGGAATAACAAGGTGTTAGGTTGCTTTACCCTAGTGTTGGATTGCAGAGAAGTTGTGTTGACTTTCTTATAAGCCTTTCTTTTCTCTGTGCAAATGTTTAGTAATATAATAAATGAGCTGCACTTAATAAAGATCTAAAACCAGATCACAATAGTAAATTTGAGGTTTTTGGTTTTTGTGGTACTGGGGAATTAACCAGAGGCCTAGCACATGCTTTATTTACGATCTAGGTGTCCGTTAAGCACTTGCTTAGCATGTGCAGGGCCCTAGGTTCAGTCTTCAGAACCACCACCACCATGAGGTTGAGGGTGGAGTGGATTCTAGCTTCATGGGGCTGAAGAGAAGGCTTAGCAGTTAAGAGCACTTGCTGTTCTTGTGGAAGATGGGACTTCTGTTTTCAGCGTTCATGTGACAGGTTACAAATGTAGGTAAATCCAGCTTTTAGAGCTCTGATTGATGCCCTCTTCTGGCCTCCCTGGGCAGCAGGCACACAAGCTGTGCATATACATATGTGTAGGCGAAATACTCGTGCACATAAACTACAAATTTAAGTTGTGTAAAAGAGAAAGATTGTGACTTTAGTAATTCCCCTAATTGAATTTCTTTGTGTTTTTTTCATCTTTTTGTTTTGTTTTGTTTTTGAGACAAGGTCTCACCATATGGCCCTGGCTGTATTGAAACTCACTCTGTAGACCAGGCTGGCCTCAAACCCACAGAGATCCGCCTGCCTCTGCCTCTGCCTCTTGGTGCTGGGATGAAAGGCATGCTCCACTATGTCTGGCTCTTGAAATTCTTTTTTATCTACATAGGTTGCCCTTACCCTCTCTTATATTTTTGGTTGTAAGCTTTAATGGCTGAGTCATTTCTCCAGCCATATTACCCTCTCCTCACAGTGTGCATCCTATTTTTTAGCTGCTGGGGTTTTTTGTTTTGTATTGTTTTGTTTTGTTTTTGTTGTTGTTGTTGTTGTTTTCTTTGCCTGTCTTGCTGTGAGGAAGCTAAGAACTGAGCCCTGTGTAGAAAGCTTATCTGGAAATGAATAGTGTTACCAGTTGGAGGCTGCCACTACTGCTTGTGCTCTTTCTGCTTTACTTTGCAACCTTTGCCCTACTACTTTTATTATTAACTTGATAAGGAGCTACTAACTTTTTTAAAAGAAGCACCAGGTATCTTTTTGATTGAAGGATTATTAATGTGTGTGTCCATCAGTCCATGTTCATGTTGGTATATGCTCATGTCTGTAGGCTACATTCAGAAGTCAGAAGTGCTGGAACTGGAGTCCTTAGAGCTTGAGTTTCAGGAGGTTCTGAGTACCATAATGAGTGCTGGGAACTAAACATGGGTCCTCTACAAGAGCAGCAGTATGTGCCATCTCTCTTAACACCTCTTTCAGCTGTTGCTGCTGCTTTGTCTGTAGCTTTGGCTGTCCTGGAACTCACTCTGTAGACTAGGCTGGCCTCAAATTCACAGAGACCCGCCTGCCTCTGCCTCCTGGGATTAAAGGCCACCACCAACCAGCTCTCTTTAAGTGTCTTGTGATAGGGTCTCTCACAGTCCAGGCTAGTATCAAAATTACTGTGTGACCAAGGCCCCCCTTCCCCAAGACAGGGATTCTATTTATAGCCCTGGCTGTTCTGAAACTTGCTCTGTAGGCCAGGCTGGCCTTGAACTCAGAGAGTTGCCTCCTAGGTGCTCGGATTTTTTTTTTTTTAATTGATCTTTCTCTACAATTCTGTATTCCACCACACTTGGCTGCTTAAGCTTTGTTTAACTTTGCTTTTATGTTTTTATTTTATTTGTTTGTTTTTCCAGGGCAGGGTTCTTATTGCTATGGCTTTCCTGGAACTCACTTTGTAGACCAGGCTGCCCTCCAACTCAGCAATCTGCCTGCCTCTGACTCCTGAATGCTGAGATAAAAGGCATGCACCACCACTACCCTTTATTATTTATTATTTTTTATAATTTTATGTATATGGGTATTTTACCCACATTTATGTTTGTGTACCACATTTATGCCTAGTACCCCAGAAGCTGGAAGGGGGCATTAAATTCCT
This sequence comes from Psammomys obesus, assembly GCF_907164565.1. Taxonomy (NCBI): domain Eukaryota; kingdom Metazoa; phylum Chordata; class Mammalia; order Rodentia; family Muridae; genus Psammomys; species Psammomys obesus. The sequence goes on from NW_026596034.1 coordinate 22,048,379, forward strand.
TGGAGCTGGAGTTAGATGTGGTTGTGAGTTGTCATGTGGTGCTGGGCCTCAAACCAAGACAAGAACTCTTAACTGCCTAGCCAACTCTCCAACACCTTTAAAATTTTCTTTTTAATCTCACCCCCAGGGTTTCTTTGTGTGGCCTTGGCAGACCTGGAACTAGCTTTGTAGATCAGGCTGGCCTCAAACTCAGAGATATGCCTGCCTCTGCCACTGGAGTGCTGACATTAAAGACTTGTGCTACCGCACCAAGTTAGGCTACTATTTTGTTTGCATAGCATGTATATTATGCCTGGTTTGCTATCACAGGATTTTAATCTGAGCTACTTAGGATGCTAAGGCAGAAGGATCATAAGTTAAGTCAGTCTACATGAGTCTATTTTACAAACAAAACCACAACTTACTGTTTAATTTACTACCTGTTTTCAGTGACAAACAGCTGCTAAACATAAGGTGGTGGTGGCTCACGCCTTTAATCCAAGCACTTTGGAGGCAGAGGCAGGACGATCTGTTTGAATTTAAGGACAGCCAGGGCTACACAGAAAAGCTGTGTATGTGTGTGTCTCTGTGTGTAATTGCGAAATACCTTAACCTGTGTCATACAGATGAACACTGTCTTGTTAACCATTCTCTTCATGCTAGGCAGGCACTCTGTCCCTGGGCATATTATATTCCCAGTTCTATTCATTGAATCATTCATTTGTTCATGTAGGTCTTTTGAGACAGGATTTCATAAAGTTCAGATTGGCTTCCAGCTCTGTAGCCCATGACACAGTCTGGTACTCCATATCCTTCTGCCCTCATCTCCTAAATGCTTGCATCACCACACAGGTGTTATTTTCTGTTTTGAATAAAGGTCTTATTACATATCTCTGGCTGGTCTGGAACACACTATGTAGACCAGGATGACCTTAAATTTTAGCAATCCTCCTTTCTCTGCCTTTTATGTTCAGTTATACGCATGCATCGTGAAACCAGGGTGTATGATTTTTGTTTTTTTCTCAGCATCTCTGTGTATATTGATCTGCCTGCCTCTGTCTCCTGAGTGCTGGGATCAAAGGAGTATGCCACCATATCCAGCCAAACCCAGTTTTATTATCTTATTATAAGTAACAAATTGTTTAACTTTCCCCCCAATGACTAAATGCTGCAATAATGAATATGAAATGTTTGTTTTGGTAATTTTCTCTAGGACTAGTTGGATACACTTATTATCCTATGTAATACATTACTAAAATTTATGTAGTTAAAATTAATACCTGGGCAAGTGATTACAAATTTGATGCCAGCTTGATTTGCTTAGGAATTCTAAGGCCAGCCTGGGCCACATACCGAGTCTTTGTCTCTGTAAATGGGAAGGAGGGAGAAAATGACATAAATAGTGCCATGATGAAAATAAATTCATACTGTTAGGTTTTTACTTAGCTAATAATTACTGTTTTGTTTTTCTGTCGTCCCTTCCTACACGCTTGTCCTGTACTGGAACCATTTATATTTCATGTGACAGTGACACTAATGTGGGTATCTGCTGTTTACCTAACATTGTTTTGTATCTATTGCTTTAAAGAATACAGAAGTAAAACATAATTCCTGCTTTTAAAGACTAATAGTTTGCTTAATTGAAGAAAGACGTAGATATAGAATGTCACGTGATAGTTAAAGCAAAACAAAAGTCAGTCTGCCTTGGTCAAGGTTGAAAAGATTTTGATGTAGGAGATGTTTTGAGGTAGGGGAGAGCAAGACAGTAGGCACTGATGTAAAGATGCCTAGCAGGGAGTACTTAAGATGAGGTTAAATGAATAGCAAGGGTGGGAACAAATTGTACAGGGCTGGGAGCTAAGCCAGAGAGTCTGAACTTGAATCAGTAAGCATCAACCACGATAAAGGTTTTTCTATTACATGTGTATTTGGTAGATACAATCTTGCTGTGTAACCCAGTCTGGCTTTGAAATCAAGATCCTGTCTCAGCCTCTAGGCTGAACCACCATACTTCAGCTTTGTTTGTGTTTTAATAGATGAGAGTCTCCCTGTGTTTCCCAGGCTGCCTTCAAACTCCTCTCAAGTGATCCTACTGCCTCAGTCTGTCATTAGTCAGGACTTGACAGCATGTGCTCCTCTATCCTTCCTTCATCGTGAGTATTTACACTTCATTTTAGGAAGATGCAGTCTGTTAATCTACAAGCTAAGAAAAGCCAGCCACAGAGGCTAATTTGTTTTTTATGTGACACATTTTTGTACATACATACACCCACATGTGCAAGTGCTGTAGACGCCAGGGCTCAATGTTGAGTGTCTTCAGTTTGCTACCTTACTTTTTGAGTCAGGATCTCACAGGACTTTCTATTGACTGGTCACCAAGCCCTAGAGATCTTCTTGCCTCTTCTTCACCAGTGTTTAGATAATAGGGCCACACTTCCACCCGGGGAATTTTGCATAGGTACTGGGAATTACACTTGGGTCCTCATGCTTCTGTGGCCAACACTGTATTTAATAAGCTATTTCTCCAACCTGTTTAGTTTGTTACTTTAGTTTTGTAGTACTAGAGATCAAACCCAAGACATCAAACATACTAGACTCCCAACTACACCCCCCAGTCCGCTTTCTCTTTTAAAAAAGTTATTTAGTTTGATACATATGTGTATGTGCCTGAGTGTATATATGTGCACCACATGTATGCAGTAGTCCCCTTTGTTTAAAGAACCCTTAATCCCCCCCCATTTCTGTCTTTGATTGTTGCCAAGTCTTATAAAAACCTATAAATTTATCGGAAAAGTCGTTTTTATGGGGGACTTTTAAGACTTTGTATTAGAATTTTAGGCAATTAAAAGGCTCAAGCCAGGGGTGGTGATGCACGTCTTCAATCCCAGCACTCATGAGGCAGAAGCAGAGCCTATAGAGCAACAGCCTGTGTTACCCAGAGAAAAACCTGTCTCCAGAAACCAAACAAACCAAAAAAGTGATGCTAATGCTGCTGTTAACCTGAATTCCTAAAGTGCTTTCTCATCTTGGATAGTGGTCTATAGGGTCACAGAAGCCTGCCACCATACGGTGGGTCTCTTATTTACTTAATCTTTATGGAAGTGTATGGAATAGATAGCATCATTCCTTTACAGAAAGGGAAACTGAGGCAAAGAAGACAGTATATTGCATCCTAGGACACCTTGATAATTGGTAGAAAATTAGAATTGGAATTTTGGTGTTGGTTTTATTATCCTTTTTAAAAAAAAAAAAGAATCCATTTGTGTGTGTGCATGCGTATGCGCAGGTGCACATTTATAGTGGCATGGTTATGTTAGCAGATAACTTGCAGGAATTGGTTGTCTCCACACCCAGGATCCAGAGGATTGAATTCAGGTTGTTCTTTCTGGTGGCCAGAGCTGAGCCATCTCACTAGCCCTAAGTGGTTGGTCCTTAGTGACTATTCTGCCTTGAGGTCACTCTTGGGGTGGGGGGAATACACTACAGGGGTTTGGCAAGATTGGAGTAGAGCATGAAGGCACACACCTTTAATCCCAGCACTTTGGAAGCAGAGGCAGGTGGATCTCTTGAGTTTGAAGCCAGCCTGATCTACAGAGTGAGTTCCAGGGCGGCCATTGCAGAGGTCCCAGCATCAGTTCATAGCACCCACAAGGTGGAGCACAACTGCCTGTAACTGCATTTTCAGGGCATCTCATGCCCTCTTTTGACTTCCTAGGGCTCCTGAATGTAAGAGATACGTACATGGAGTGATATTTTCTCAGTATTTATGATTAACGAATCTGGCCTCTTAACTCTTACTTTTAATGTTTTGTTTTTCAAGACAGAATTTCTCTTTGTAGCTCTGCCTCTCCTGGAACTCATTCTGTAGACCAGGCTGGCCTCTAATTCAAGATGTACCTGCCTCTGCCTCCTAAGTGCTGGGATTAAAGGTATGTGCCCTCCCCTTGATGGGGGTGGCAGCCTTGCCAGGCCACAGAGGAGGACAGTGCAGCCAGTTCTGATGAGACTGGATAAGCTAGGGTCATATGGAAGGGGAGGAGGACCTCCCCTAACCATGGACTTGGAGAGGGGCATAGGAGGTGAGGGGGGAGGAGGGAAGAGGCTATAGCTGGGATACAAAGTGAATAAACTAATTAACATAAAAATAAAAAATTAATTTAAAAAAAGGTATGTGCCACCACCTGGTCTCTCTACTCTTTATTAGTAGTTTTCATGTCCACCTATTTATTGAACCTTTGTCAAAGATACTTGGAAATTTTGCATCTGTTTTGAACATAAGACTATGTCTACCTTTGCAGATGGTCTGGCTTAACGATGGGATTAAGCCTAGGGTAGAATGCTGAATTCCACAGGGAAGTCAAGTCAGATAAAGACAGAAAAGTCCCTTTTGGATTTATCCTTTAACGGTCATTGTTGGCATTGGAGCAGTTCAGTAGAATTCTAAGGTATAAAAACAGACTGTTGAACTAAGGTGAGAGAGAAAATACCTGACAAAACTACATGATAAAGTGAGGTTTAAAAAGGGAAATATTTGGACAGCATAAAGCTGACAGAAAAGCCAAAGAAGAGAAGGATAAAGGGGATTGATTAGCAGGCTGCCGGAGGGATATATAGTCAGGCTATGACATAGAGAATGATAGATTTCAAGTGTCTCTGTTAGAGTTAGGTTCTTGTATCTGTTCTATTAAGAGGTCAGGAAAATACTTGGGAACCAGTTTTCCTTTTTCTTTTTCCCTTCACCCATAACTGTCTAGATCTCACTTTCTCAATCTAAAGGAAGCACCTCCTTTGATAGTTTTTTTTTTTTTTCCCTTTAAAGGTTGTTTGAGCTAAGTGAAGTGGTGCACTCCTTTAATCCTAGCATCCAGGAGTTAGAGGGCAGGCTGATTTCTGTGATTTTGAGGCTAGCCTGGTCTACAAAGTTAGTTCCAGGTCAGCCAGGGCTACACAGAGAAACTCTGTCTCAAAAAACAGAACAACAAAAAATTGTTTTGTTTTCAAACAGTCTTATATAATTCAGGTATGCTGGTTTAGAAGTTTCTGTCTACTTGAGAATGACCTTAATTTTTTAATGACCTGGGATTATAGGTGTATACCAGTATACTCATTTTCATGGACTCTAGGAATCAAACCTGTGGGTTTTTGTTTGTTTGTTTGTTTGTTTGTTTATGCTAGGCAAGAACTCTACTTACAACTGAGCATTATCAGTAGCCCTCTTTTTTTTTTTTTATTTCACTTTTCCACCATGATGATAGAAAATACAAAGATCTGAGAGTACCATTGTGATAGGACTATTACTCAGTGGTAGAGAACCTTTCATAGTACAAGACTCTGGCTGGATTCCATAGCAAGCACTGCTCAAAAAGAAAAACAAAACCCCAAACACCAAAAACAAAAAACAAAACAAAACAAAAAACCAAACATAGTATCATAGTGATAAAACTGCTTAACTAATTTTTTCTTTTGCTTTTTTAGTGATAAGTTGAAGACTACAGTGTCTTTTCTTTATGCTTTACCCAATGCCTTTAAGTTGAGAAAATAATAGGTAGTCCATGTACAGAGAGAACAGATTGAAGATAGAGGCTTGAGAGTGTGGCGATAATTAAAAAGGCTAGTGCTAGAAGTGGGTACAGAACCCTGGTAAGCTTCAAGAAACTGGAGGGAGAGCTCCCAGAGACAGGGAAAAGACCCAGGACAAAGAACAGCTAGAGAAAGAAGACCCCCTTTCCTGAGGGTCAAGGAAAATGAAAGGAAATGTTATTAACCTCCTCTTAGCAGTATCATTCCACAGAAGAGGTTTACCAAAATCCATGAAGGTATGCTGGGTGCAAACAAGGAAGATGGGAGAGGAGAGATATTTTAAGCAATTAAGTAATTCAGTATTTGAAAACAGGAGTCAGGAAGGGAGGAGGTGGATTAGAACTGTTAACAAGGAAAGGCAGCTAGGAGTGTAGTCCCCCAAGGGAGTAAGGGAAAAAAGCCAGACTTAGACTGGTAGGTTAGTTATTGATTCAGAGGAGGGATTCACTTCTGGGGGAAAGCTAGGCTAATTCTCCTTGAGAATCCACTGCTTGAGGAGATTTCTATGCAGTGTCAAGAGAGACTTGTTTCTTGTTCCTTTTATGTGATGTTTCTTTGTAAAATAGAAGCTGTTGCTTTAAGATTTCAGTACATGCTGATGTTCATAGACTGTAAGTCATGTGTATTCATTTCATTGAGTATTGTCAGCTCAACTCCTTGGCAACATGATGTTTTCAGTTATTTTACTATCTGGTACAATCCTGTGACCTCTTTTAGATAGAATTTTTAATGCAATATTTAATGTTTCAAGTTTCCAGGTTTACAGCAGAGATAGTTGATTTTTCAGTGTTCTTCAAATTATTTCCTACAAAACCCTAAAGTGTGTGTGGGGGGGGGGGACTTGTAGAAGTAAAATTTCCTCTACTGGATTTGACTAGTCTGTCTGTCTTATCTATAACGAAACAGTTTCATGTAGCTCAGGCTGGCCTCAGCTCACTATAACCAGGGCTTAGCATTATCTCCTGATCTCTTCTCACACACCTACATGTGAGTACTACCATAGAGACTCCTTCATCCCTTTGGTTCTTCCAGATTGGCTTTCTCTGTGTAGCCTTGGCTGTCCTTGACTTGCTTTGTAAACTGGGCTGACCTCGAACCCACAGAGATCTGCCTGCCTCTGCCTCCCTAAGCACCAGATAATAGGCATGTACCACCAAGCCCAGCTCCTTAATCCTTTTTATATTGGGGATATTTAAATAGTCTGTGATAATGTAGGATTCTCTGGTATGGCCACCATTAGACATTAACTACGTGGAATTTTTTTTTCCCCCTGAGACAAGGTTTCTCTGTGCAGGCTGTCTTTGAACTCACAGAGATCCATCTGCCTGCCTCTGCCTCTCAAGTGCTAGGATTACAGCTGTGCTTCACTGTTCCTGGCTAAGGGAATTACTATCTTTTCTAATGCTGTCTTAACATAAATAGGATCTTTTTTTCTGTTCCCTAACCCCAAATATTTGGATTATCACTCATGTTTGCTGTGATATAAACTTTGGAGCTTGTATGATCTAGAAAACTCTCTAAAAAAAATAGGCAGAGCTGGTGTTGAGCATGGAGGCACTTAGCTTTAACCCCAGGAGGTAGAGGCTGATAGGTATCTATGAGCTCCAGGCCAGCCTGGTCTACCCAGCAAATTCCAGGCCAGCTAGACCTACACAGTGATAATTTCAGTACCCTGGAAGCTGAGGTAGAATTAGGCTAGCCTGGCTACAGAGTAACACCTGTCTGAATTTTAAAAACAAAAAGGGGAAGAGTAATGAGTTAATGTTAAGTGGCAAATCCTGATTATGGGGTTGGGGTGAGGCCCAAAGTTTTGTGTTTCAAACAAATGTCAAAATTATCCCAATGTTGTTGGTCCTCAGACCACATTTTAAGCAACACAGGTGTAAAGTCTGGTTATGGCTTCTAGTATTGCTGTGCTGTTGAGAACTTAGAGCTTAATCTTTCACAATTAGAAATACTAGAGCTTATAAAATGCTGCCATACTGGTGCTTAATTAGATATTTTAAATTTATAGGTAAATTATAAGGTTCCAGATAGCATCCTTTGACCTTTTTTCTTTCTCTCTTTCTACCTTTTATAGTAACATTATGTTGTATTTGTCTGTTTGTCTCAAACAGCTAGTAATAGGTCTTTGTATTAAACATTGTATTATTTAGCCAGCCTTTAATTCCAGGGCTCAGAAGGCAGAGGCAGGCTGTTCTCTGTGAGTTTGAGACCAGCTTGGTCTACAGAGCTTGTTCTAAGACAACCAAAGCTATATAGAAAAACCGTCCCATAACAAACAACAACAAAAACATTGTATTATTTTGCTCTTGGGTATTCAGAGCAAAAGGTAATGAAAGCAGATAACCAAACTGGCTATCTAGGAAGTTTTTCATCATCCTTATCTTTATTCCACACATATGGTGGGCTTTGTTGAATTGGTCCACAAATAAAACTTCCATTTTGAGGATGTGGGTCAGTGTCTAGAGTGTGGGATGCCCTAGGTTCAGTACTCAGCACCACTAATGAAATTACTAATGTGAATGAGTGAGAGAGAAGGAAAGAGAGATTGAGATTTCTTCAGGCCTGGACTCACACTTTTTGTTTTTATTTTAAATTTGAGGAGATAGGCAATAGTTATGTTTTGTATTTTTGAGGCAGTGTGTTGCATGGCTTTACCTGAAGTTACTTGAACAACGTTCATTCACTTTAGGTATGGTATCAACCACAATCCATAGAAATGATTCCATTCAATTTAAGTTCAGGGAACCAATGTTTGAGTTTATTGGGGTTACATATAGAAACATGGGTTATTCAAAGACAGCTGTGTGCATAAAAGGCCCACCACAGGACAGGAATTCCCTGCCCTACTTTTGAAGGCAGCTCTACTAAAAAGTTTATCTCCAGTATTTGTGCACTGCTTCTAGAACCTTGAAGAGAGAACTTGTGGATCTTGTAACTTTCTAAGGTTCTTGAGCCATTAAATTTCATGAACTTCCTGAGGCTTCTGTTTCCTTAGCTTTCTTTATCTTCTGAGACTCACTGTTATTCTGTCCTGGATAGAATGTTTCAATTGAATAAAATAGTTTTAACATAACCCAGCTTTGCCTTGAAGTTGCTGTATACCTAGCCAAGGCAGACTTCAAACTTCTGATCTTCTGCCTCTTCCTCAAAAGAGTTGGGTACATCACCATAACCAACTCTTTTGAGACATTGTTCAGCACAAGATCATTTGCCATCTTTTATTAGCAGACATAAAACAGCAGGATAATGACCTTGGAACCTCAGGAAACTTGACTGCCTTTAGAATGAGGTGGATCTGAAGAAAATGTGAAGGACACAAGGAACAGAACAAGAAGGGAGATGATAGAGCAAGAGTGTTTTGTGAAGATAAAATTTTTTTGTTGTGGTAATTGGTTTTGTTGGTGGTGGTAGTGGAATGGGGGGGGCATATTGTTTTGAGACAGTCTCACTTTAAAGCCTTGGCTGGCATAGAACATACTACTTAGACCAGCCTGGCTTCAAATTACAGAGATAGAAAACATTGTGAGCCAACACATCTTTTCACTCTGGTTGGGAAGGAAGGGCCAGTACTGGAATTGAATTTAGGGCCTCAGTTCTAGACAGGTGTCTTGAAAATGAGCTGTATTCTCAGCCTTCTTTTCCCTTTTTACTTTGAGATAGGGTTTAATAACTTTCGAATTCTAATTTATAAAAGCATCGGCTTTCAACATGGTAATATTACCTTTATCTAAGCCTGCCTTATTTTACCCTGAACCCTTTTCATCCTGAGTTAGGCTATGGCTATTTCTCTGTAGGTTTTATAATGCTTTCCCAGAATTCTGGCACAGACATAGTGCTTGCACAGAGAACTAATGAACGGCATCGCTAATAAAGTAGCAAAAGCTGGGGCCAAGAACATAAAGTGCTTAAATTTTTAGGGATAACCTTGTATATATACTTGTGGGTTTGTTAGATCACAGTATTACTTTAAATTAGATATTCTTGGACACATTTTACTTAGTTGGGGTTTTTTGTTTGCTTTTAGATTTATTTTCTATGTTTGGGTGTTTTCCCTGCATGTATGTATGTGTATATCAGCTGCACAATTGGTGCCTAAAGAGGTTGGATAAGGGAGCCGGATCCCCTGGAACTGGAGTTACAACCAGTTGCAAGTACTACGTGGGTGCTGAGAACTGAACCCAGGTCCTCTGAAAGAACAATAAATACTGTTAATCAAGGAGCTGTCTCTCCAGCTCCCCATTTTAATCTTTAATTTATTTATTAACTTTTATTTATTTAGTGGGGGGGGTGCACATACACAGGCACATGCACCTTGGTACGACAGACTGCATATGAAAGCCAGAGGACTGTTTGTAGGAGTTGACTTTTTTCTTCTACTACATGGGACCAGACTTGGGTCATTAGGTAGCAAGTATCTTCACTTCTAAGTCATCTCGCTGGCTCATTATTTTACTCTTGGTACTCCCAAGATATAAGAGACAGAAACTGAAGACAGGCATGGTGGCAGAGGCAGTCAGGCCTCCCCATTAGCGTGATTATAGGCACATACTGCCACTTTTCATGTGGGTGCTGGGCCTCAAATTCATGTCCTCATGTTTTCTCAGAAAGTACTTTACCTACCTAACTGAGCCATCTTTCTAGTCCCACATAATAACACTTCCTAGAAAACAGTATTTCAAAGTATTCCTTTTTGTTTTGTTTTTGAGATATGATTTTACTGTGTAGCCTTGGCTGTCTTGGACTCACTTTGTGGACGAGGCTGGCCTCGAACTCATAGAGATCTGCCTGCCTCTGCCTCTAAAGAGTGCTGGGATTACAGGTGCACGCCCAGCTCTTCCAAGTATGATTTCTAAGGGAGGATTTAGTAGAAACAGCAAAGCCTGGGGCTAGGAGGGTAGTTCAGTAAGGCTTTAGAGTTGAGACACATAGAACCATAAATAAAAGCAAGCAAGCACTCATCTAGTACTTTATAAATAGATATAAAATGTACTGTTTGTTTGTTTTTGAGACAGGGTCTCACTATGTAGTCCTAACTGTGTGGTCTAGCCTTAAACTCGTAGTGGTTTGCTTGCCTCTGCCTCTCCAGTGCTGGGATTAAAGCTGTGTACTACCAAGCCCAACTCCCTACAGTGTTTGGTTGTTACGGTTATTTTTTGAGGTAGGATTTTTCTGTGTATCCCTCACTTTGTAGATCAGGCTAGCCCATAACTTAGAGAGATCTGCCTGCCACTACCTCACTGGGATTACAGTCCTGAGCCACTGTGCTTGGATAATTGGTTTTTTGTTTGTTTGTTTTGGTTTTTCGAGACAGGGTTTCTCTGTGTAGCCTTAGCTGTCCTGGACTCAGTGTGTAGGCCAGGCCGGCCTTAAACTCATAGCGGTCGGCCTGTCTCTGCCTCTTTGAGTGCTGGGACTACAGGCGTGCTCCACCACACCCAGCGCAATGTATTCTTTTAAACTAATTTTTAATTGGAAGAAAAAATAAATATATTTGTAGTGTTTAACATTTTAAAATACATATATACACTGAGAAATAAGTAAATAAACAACATATATTACCTCATTTGTGTTAAAAGAACAAAAGTATGTAGAGTGTTAACTATTTTCAGTGTGTTATACAATAGCTATCTTGAACTCTCCTTCTGACTGAAATTTTTTATTATTTTACTAATGTTCTCCAAATGCGTACATCTTAAACTAGCTTTAATGATTTTTAATATAATTAAATATCCAGAGTTGAATTTTCTAATGTTAAGTGTGTCTCTGTTGTTTGTGATTGTGTCTCATTATATGGCCCAAGCTACTCTCAGACCTCATACTACAGCCTCAGCTCTGCAAGTGCTAGTTTTGTAGTCCTGTGCCACAGTACCTGGCTCTGTTGAATCTTTGTGGTAGAAGATTCACCTGATGTCATAATAACATCGTACCCCAGTAATAACAACTAAAATATTCTTAGACATTGCCAACTGTCTCTGGAGGCTAAGTTCCCTCTAGCTGAAAACTTGAACCTGTTGCTTGTTGCTTCAACTTTTCCGTTTTTTTCTTTTGCTAAGTTATTTGCACAGAAGAAACTAAAACTAATATTGGAGTGCCTCTGTTTAGATCAGACTGAATTTCTGTAGTGTATTTTAATACTCATTGTCACCAGTTTCCTGTTAACTGGAAAGCATGGTGTAAAGTCTTAATTTCAATTTTTTTGTTTTGATTGGAAAGATACCGAATATAGGTGGTAGATTTTCTTTTTCTTCCATCAGAGATTGAACAACCATTGGTGGATGCCTAATTCATTCACTAAGGAAGTCTTATCTTAAATAACACTCTGTGTTCTCTCCCTTACTAAAGGAAGGGGAAATGGAAGGTGAGGCGGTTGAAGCTATTGTGGAAGAGTCTGAAACTTTCATTAAAGGAAAGGAAAGAAAGACTTACCAGAGACGCCGGGAAGGGGGCCAGGAAGAAGATGCTTGCCACCTGCCCCAGAATCAGACAGATGGGGGTGAGGTGGTCCAGGATGTCAACAGCAGTGTACAGATGGTAATGATGGAACAGCTGGATCCTACCCTTCTTCAAATGAAGACTGAAGTAATGGAGGGTACAGTGGCTCCTGAAGCAGAGGCCGCAGTGGACGATACCCAGATCATAACCTTGCAGGTTGTAAATATGGAAGAACAACCCATTAACATAGGAGAGCTTCAACTTGTTCAAGTCCCTGTTCCTGTGACTGTACCTGTGGCCACCACCTCAGTAGAAGAACTTCAGGGGGCTTATGAGAATGAAGTGTCTAAAGAAGGCCTTGCAGAAAGCGAACCGATGATCTGTCACACCTTACCTTTGCCTGAAGGGTTTCAGGTGGTGAAAGTGGGGGCCAATGGTGAAGTGGAGACACTAGAGCAGGGGGAGCTTCCTCCTCAGGAAGACCCCAGCTGGCAAAAAGACCCAGACTATCAGCCACCAGCCAAAAAAACAAAGAAAACCAAAAAGAGCAAATTGAGATACACAGAGGAGGGCAAAGATGTGGATGTATCTGTCTACGATTTTGAGGAAGAACAGCAGGAAGGTCTCCTGTCTGAGGTTAATGCAGAGAAAGTGGTTGGTAATATGAAGCCTCCAAAGCCAACAAAAATTAAAAAAAAAGGTAAAAAAAGTTTATCTGTAATGGTCTTGTAAAAACTGTATGGGGATAAAGGATACACAGCCTTTATGCAAGTTGTTTTGTTAAAATTTTTTTTTTTTTAACGTCTAGTGGGTATCAGGGCTTTTACGTCCTCAAGAGGAGTCTATTAATTCTGTGAATTAATTTCTATTAAGATTGAATTTGATTATAAAAGGTTAATAGGATATAATTGTGGTTTGGGGTTAATCTAAACACTGAAGCACTGTAACAAGTACGTGTTTTGTTTTACATATAGGTGTAAAGAAGACATTCCAGTGTGAGCTTTGCAGTTACACGTGTCCACGGCGTTCAAATTTGGATCGTCACATGAAAAGCCACACTGATGAGAGACCACACAAGTGTCATCTCTGTGGCAGAGCATTCAGAACAGTAACTCTCCTGAGGAATCACCTTAACACACACACAGGTGCTGGATATGAATGTGGGGCTACAGCATAACAAAGGTTAAAACATGGTTTTTAAACTATACAGGCTTACTGCAGTAGCAAGTTGAAGAATATAAACAGTTTATCATTGTGTTGCTTAGGATTTAACAGTGACAAGAAATGAGAGCCAAAGGTCCAAGGTAATCAGTGAGAAAGAACACTAGAAATAGAAGTAAAATTCTACGTATGTTAAAATTGTGGCTTTGTTTGTTTCTTGTTGCTTTATCTCAAGGTAGGTTATTCACAACTTAAGGATAGAAAAGTATAAATACCATTCTGGGTATTTATATATTTGTTCAAATATGAAACATTTTTCATATGGTGTTCAGTATTCTGATATTAACTTCATGTTGTATATGGCCAGATTTTCAGTAAAGTGATTACATACTAGACTTCTTTAGACTCCCATGCTGGCAAGTTTTTTGTCAACTTGACTTAAGCTATAAAGTTATCTGAGAAGAGAAAGTACCTTCATTAAGATTGGCTTATTATGCTATTATTCTTATGGCAGGGCTTAGCCCACTGTAGGTGTTGCCACACCTACGCCTGGTGGTCTTAGGGTAAACGAGAAAGCAGGCTGAGCAAACCAGAGGGAGCAATGCAGTAAGCATAGTTCCTGCCTTGACTTCCTTAGCAATGGAATGTGACCTGAGAGTCGTAAGCTGAAAGAGTCCTTTCTTCCTTAAGTTGATTTTGGTCATAGTGTCTTATAGATGAGAAACACTAAGACAACTCTTTTCTGGAATCTTCATCTTTATAGCATAAGCACTTGGTTGTAAGTCCTCTCACCTAGTTTTTCATGGAGAATAGTTTTTTTTCCATATTCTCTACTTCATTCATAGTAGATATTCTTTGGTGACTGTTGGTTTTGGTTACACTAGTTAACAGATAAATTAGTCAGTTGTCTTGTTTTACAAGTCCGAAGATTATACAATTAATGGATTGTCTATTGCTTTATAAGTAGTATGCCATACATTAGGATATTCTCAGCCACCTAGTCACTTTATAGCACACACATAAATGCATCTAGTACTTTGAAGATACTGTATTACCTTTTGATAGGATTTGTCAGTGTATACGTACATAGACATGAGTACTCTGCCTTGTACGTCAGCTTTGAAAAGTTTATTCTCAAAAAAAAAAGAAAAAGAAAAGAAAAGTTCTGCTGGGTGTGGGTCCCTGTAATTCCAGCACACAGGGAGGCAGAAGCAGGTGGATCTGATCTCTGAGTTTGAAGCCAGCCTAGTCTACAAAGTGAGTCCAGGACAGCCAAGGATACACAGAGAAACCCTGTCTCAAAAAGCAAAATGTCCATTCTGTGGTTATCCAGAACTGAGTTGGTAAAACTTACTCAGCCAGTTAACTAATCATGCAAAAGTCAGATGCAAGATTTGTCACTTCCTGATGAAACATAAGCTTTTCATTTTCTAAATGTGCTTGTATTACATCCTAGAGGGCAATCTTTGGGTTGTTTTACCTAGACAGGGTCTCTTTACGTAGCCCTAGCTGCCCTGTAATTGACTATGTAGACTAGGCCAGCTTTAAACTCAGAGATCCGCTTCTGGCTGTCTCTAGTGCTGGGATTAAAGGTGAGCATGCACCTCAACGCTCAGCTTCTAGGGAATATTTTTGCCTATAAAGTTGAAATGAAAACTGACTTGGTAAATATGAACCTTGAGTAGGACATAGCTGGTTATATAGTACAGCCTGATAGTCATCCGTGCTCCACAACAGTCTCCACTTTGATAGCTGCTTTCCTTCTCTTGATGTTTGTGTTTTTCTTTCTCTCTCTCCCTTTTTTTATTGTTATTTGCTTTTGCTTTTGCTTTTCAAGACAGGGTTTTTCTGTGTAGCTGTCCTGGGCTTGCTTTGTAGACCAGGCTGGCCTCAAACTCACAGAAATAGAGATCTTCCTGCCTCTGTCTCTCCAAGTGCTAGAATTACAGGCAGGTACCACTACACCCAGCTTGTTTATTTTTCTATGCCATCAGATTATGTATATTTCATAGAAAGAATTCCTTTACTCCCTCCTGTCTCGGTACTAAAGAAGCAAACGTAAGGACTAAACAAGCACTCCTTTCCATTTCTTAGTTACTGTAATTTTTCAGTGACACTTCCCTCTTCATACTGCCTCTTTTTAGGAAGATCGTTTTTATAGAGTCAGTTATGGTGTCTTATGCCTATAAACCTAAGTAAGCATTTGGGAAGCTGGACAGTAGGATTAAGAGTTCAGGGCCAGCCTTGGGTATTTATATATCAAGACTCTGTCTTTAAAAGAAAGAATGATAGAAGAAAGAAATTTCTGCAGGTGTCTAGTCATATTCTTGGTTTTCCTAATTACATTCTTTTGTGGGAGGGATTGGGAGGGATGTTAGAGGCAGGGTTTCTGTGTAGTCCTGGCTGTCCTAGAATTCAGTATGTAAACCAGGCTGGCCTGAAATTCAGAGACACCCTCCCCCCGCCTCCCAAGTGCTAAGACTAAAGGCATGTGCCACTACTTCCCAGCTGTATAGTTATATTTATTTAGTAAAGATAAAACACACTGGAATTTCTATTAATGTTGAATTCTTAGTAACCAGTATGTTCTCAAAATAGGAATAAGAAGGAATTTTCTATTTGAAGATGTTAGATTCAGATAATTAACAGAAACTAAAGTTTAGCTTGTGGTCTCACATCTTTGGGCTTAGTGCTGAAAATTTATTCAGGCCTTCCTGTAGCTTGTTGAGCTACTTATAAAGCAACAGCTTTGAGCCAAACATTGAACCCTGTCACCTACTGTGCCCTTAATTCCTGTTATCCCATCCTTTAGGTACTCGTCCTCACAAGTGCCCAGACTGCGACATGGCCTTTGTGACCAGTGGAGAATTGGTGCGGCATCGTCGTTATAAACACACCCACGAGAAACCATTTAAGTGTTCCATGTGTGATTATGCCAGTGTAGAAGTGAGTGTCTAGTTTTGTGTTTGTTTGTTAAACCATGGTGAGGGTTTTTTTGTTTTGTTTTGTTTTTAAGAATACCTATTCCAGGCTGGAAAGGTGGCTTAGAGGTTAAAGAGCACTGGCTTTCTTCCAAAGGTCCTGAGTTCAATTCCCAGCAACCACCTTGTGGCTCACAACCATCTATAATGAGATCTGGTGCCCTCTTTTGACATGTAGGAAAACATGCAGTACAGAATACTATAAAACTAATATTATTTATTTATTTACTTACCTATTTACTTACTTACCTTTCTTATTTATTTATTTATTTACTTATTTATTTATTTATTTAGAATGCCAATTCTGAGGCTGGGCATACTAGTGCATGCCTTTCATCCCAGCCCTTGGCAGTCAAGGCCAGCCTGGGCTACATGTAGAGAGACCCTGTCTCAAAAATAAATACACACACACACACACACACACACACACATATACACACACACCAATTCCATATATTAGTATTAAAAAAATTATTCTGTACTTGGAAGAAATAACTGTACCCAAGACATTTAAAAATGGAAGGTTTGGGCTAGAGAGATGGCTAAGAGGTTAAGAGCACTGCTTGCTCTTCCAGATGTCTTGAGTTCAAATCCCAGCAACCACATGGTGGTTTATAATCATCTATAATGAAATCTGGTGCCTCTTCTGGTGTTTAGGTGTACATGCAGACAGAACATTGTATACATAATAAAAATAAATATTTCTTAAAAATGGAAGGTTTGGTGTATACCCTTTTAATCCTAGCATTGGACAGGCTGAGAATTGTGAGTTTTGAGATTGCCTTAGATTGGAAATTGAATATGAAGCCATCTGGAATATATTTAAGACCCTGTCTTAATCACAGTAATGGAAGGTTTGGTTGGAGCCATAGATCATTGCCAAGCAGCAGCATTCATGAGGCTCTGGAGTTTGATTCCTGTTACTTAGAGGAAAAAGAAGGGCTATAGATGTGGTTATTGACTTTATTATTTGAGTCTACCTGTTACCATAACTGGATAAGGATACTACCAAAAAGGGAGGGGGAAGTTACATGGAATTAGTAAGCAGCCAATTCCATCTAATATTATATTAAAAAATAAGTGGTTATTAAGTATATCCAAAACAAGACTAGTTCAGCGGTGTATTACTTTATAGATAGTAGGAAGAGGCACAATAAAATACAATTCTCATTAGTGTGTAAAGTCCTAACAAGACTAGGGAGAAAATCCCTTTTTCTTAACTCTGAATCACTTAAGTGATCCATCAAGCCTATAACCTTAGCACTCAGGAGGCTGAGGCAGGTGGATTGCTGCAAATTTTGTGCTAGCCTAGGCTATACAGACCCTGTCTTAAACAAAACAAAAACCTTGATCTTGTATTAAGAATTATAGCTAATGAAGAAAAATAAGTGGTGTTTGTTTGGATGTTTTGGTTTTTTAAGACTGGGTTTCTCTGTGAAGCCAAGCTAGCCTCAAACTCCCCTATCTCTACCTCCCTGAGTGCTAGGATTATGCCCGGCTCAGAAAACAACTATTTTATAAACAAGAAGACAAAAATTATTTCTTTTTTAATTATTTGAAATAAGGTCTAATTACTTATGTAGACCTGGAACTCACAGAAATGTGCCATCCCCTGCCTCCTGAGTAAGGCTTATTCCTCCACACCCAGTTGATTTCTTTTTGTTGTTTGTTTTTCTATCCTTTTATTCTAATGGGGGGGGGGGTCTCCTTTTGCTACTCCATGACTGAAGGTCAAAGGAACTTTCCAGGAATCAATTTTTTTCTTCACTGTATGATTCTTGAGGTGAAACTTGGGTCATCAGCAAGTTCATTTTAAGCTTAGAGAATATTCGGTAGTATTAACTAAAAGACCTTGGAATAGAAAGAATTCAGTGAGAGAGACCAAATACAAAAGAACACTGAATGGGCCAGGTGGTGGTGGTGGCAGCATGGTGCACACCTTTAATCAACACTTGGGAGGTAGACGCAGGCAGAGCTCTTGAGTTGGAGAGCAGCCTGATCTATAGCATATGTTCCACGACAGCCAAGGCTACACAGAGAAACCCTATCTCAACCCCTTCCCCCCCCCCAAAAAAAAATATATGTATCAAAAATTTTGTGCATGAACCAGTGGTTAAACCCAGTGTCATAGGCATGAACTTGACCACTAAGCTGTATTTCTAGTCTCTAAAGCGTACAAGTTGTGTCTCTTATCAGTAATGGTTAACACCAAAGGTGCATGAAGATTTCTTGTAGGTTTTGGGTTTTTGTGGTGTTTATTGGGAGTGGGTGGACTGAGTTTTGTTTTTTTAATTATATGTGTTGAGGGATTGGGTGCACAGGAGCATTGGGGCCAGAGAAGTTGGATCCCTTGTAGCTACAGTTGTAGGGGGTTGGTTGTGAATTACTGTGAACCTAGTATGGGTTCTTGGAGGAACAATAGACAGTCTTAACTGCTGAGTCAATTATCTCTACACATACACACCCATTTTGGATTTTTGTATATTTTGAATATTTGTATAAATGTACTGACATTTTGGCAAAGGGACTCAAGTCTAAGCATAAGTGTGCACACAGGCACAGAGGTAATTTTATGTAGTTACCTAAGGTATAACTGTATTTACTGAGACCCATCACATGAAATCAGTATCAAATGTGCTACCTCCTGATATGTCAGTTTTTCACAAGTTTTTAATTTGGGATACTGGATGTGGATGCAGCTCAGTGATGAGTACCAGGCCCTGTCTTCAGTCCCCAGCATTGTTAAGAAGAAAAGTATTAATGATAGCATATGACCTGCAAACCTTTTTGTTTGTTTTTGGTTTTCCTTTCTCTATGTAGCCTTGGCTGTCCTAGACTTGCTTTATAGACCACTCTGGCCTCGCACTCACAGAGATCTACCTGCTTCTGACTCCTGAGTGCTGGGATTACAGGCATGTGCCGCTGCACCCGGCTCTCCAAGCACTTTTAATTTCTTGTTTTCAATTGGGCATAGACAACCTATACTACGAATAGTGGGAACTGTGAAATCTTGAGGTCGTTCCAGTTCTGATAGTGATGAAATGACTTAAATGCAGTAACAGTAAAAACTGTTTTTCCAAAGGGCGTGAATAAATGAAGATTACAAGTTGACCCCAAATTTTTACCAGCAGAATAAATAGGAATGACAAATTTTTGAAAATAAATTGAGGGATGTGTGCTGTTGAATATTGTGAGACTGTGTGGTAAATCAGACAAGTGTGGAGTTGGGGGTGCTACTGATGAGTGGTAGAACACTCAGAGCCAGTGTGGGAAGCCCTGGGTATGGCAACAAGAGAAGGGGAGAAAAAGATTGAACAGTGCTGCTGAGTTACTAGATCACTGAGCAAATGGGAAATTTTAATGTATAATTGTTATGGGTGTGAGAGGGTTTTCTGTTAAAATCAGAATACTTTTTCCAAAAATTTCAGACATTAATTATGAATACTCAAAGTACTTCTTAGAGTCACGTTTGAAACTCAGTTTGCGATCGGATACTTACCAAGAGACAAAGCCTGGCCAGTGGCAAGGAACAGAAATAGAAGACTCATAGATCTCAGCCTGTGTAGGAAATACTAATGAGAGGAAAGAGGGTGGGGATTAAAACATGAGTTTGGAGTTGAATTTTGTAGAAAGTTAATATAAACATAAGTAGGCATGAATTATTTGTTAAAGTATTGTGAAATTTTTCAAACAGAAATAACTGGAGATATGGCTCAGTAGTAGAGAGCACTTATATAATGCAAGTCCCTGGGTTCAATCTTCAAGACCACCACAAAAAAGAAAGGAACGATTGTAGTACACTGTCGTGTACCTTATCACCCAACTCAGTTATTACTGATGACAGGTTTTGCCTGATCTGTGTTCTGTCCATTTGCCCCTCTCTCCTTGGATTGTAAGATTGCTGAGAGAAAGCAAAGGCTACAGTGGAAAGACTTCAACCAACTTGAGTGCCCCAAACTAAGTTTTTATGCCCAAGCCACAGAGTTCATATTACAGTCGATGTTAACAGAATATAAGAGGTTCGATTGCTTTCGTGTTTCAGGTCAGCAAATTAAAACGACACATTCGCTCTCATACTGGAGAGCGTCCGTTCCAGTGCAGTTTGTGCAGTTACGCCAGCAGGGACACATACAAGCTGAAAAGACATATGAGAACCCATTCAGGTAGGACTGCTTCCCTCCTGGTCCTAATGAGCTGCTCCTCAGTGAGTCCTGTAAACTGCCACACGCACCCAGGACTTACCTGAGTGGAAGACTCTTCTGGCATGTCCTTTGAATTGATGGTTGTGAAAGTACACTCAAGCAATTTTATTCAATTTGAGTCTTTTTATAACCTGAAAATGGTTCTTTTAAAGGTGACATCACATGAAGTTAAAATCTAGTGTTTATTTATGAAAGCCTGGGTAGAAGCTGGATGTGGCAGTACAGCACACTTTTAACCCTGGCAAAGGCAGGTCTCTTGAGTTTGAGACCAGCCTGGTATACGTGGCGATTCCAGACTTAGCCAGGGCTACGTAGTGAGTACTTGTTTCATAAGTCTGGATAGGTTATCTAACATACTGACTTCTAACTACTATCATTTTGTAAAAAGAAAGTCTTGGGCTAAGTGTGGTAGCACAAGCCTATAATCTTCTCACCCAGGGGCCTGAGGTAAGAGGATCTCTGGTGTCAGATCATCCTAGGCAGCAAGACAAGGCCCTGCTTGAAAAAATAAAAGAGAAAGAATAGTTTATTTCTGTCCTAAAACAGAAGACCATGTAATAATCTGAGCAGAGCAAAGGTGTAGGGTCTGTTTGCTAATTTTGAAGATAAGCATGAGCTGAACAGTTAAACCAAGCTTTACCTTAGATTCTATGTAACCTAACATATATGTCTGTCACTCAGCTACTCACCAACTAAACTATAGTATTTATTCATTTAATTTGTTCATTCTGTATTTCCTTTTAAGGGGAAAAACCTTATGAATGTTATATTTGTCATGCTCGGTTTACCCAAAGTGGTACCATGAAGATGCACATTTTACAGAAGCACACAGAGAATGTGGCCAAATTTCATTGTCCTCACTGTGACACTGTCATAGCCCGAAAAAGTGATTTGGGTAAGTAGATTTACTGGAAGCAAATAAAAAAATTCCTTTAAAATAAGAGGATAAAAACTTCACCTTAAACTCAAACTTTCCTGTATGTGAATGGCTTACCGCCTAGTAAAAGCCATTGCTTAGCTGCTCCTTCCCTGTCTTTTTCTTTATTGGAGTTAAACTACAAGATAATATATCCTGAATATAGATTATAATGGGAACTGTAATGGAAAACAGTGTATCTGTAATAGTAGCTTCCATTTCCTAAATGGGGGAACAACATGTGTTTCAAATTAAGGTCAGTTTCCTTCAGGTTTTTCAAGAGTATTTGTATACAGTAATTGAAGTATTTTATTGGTTTGGTGGTAACTATTCCTGCACATAGGTAAGCCAGAGTTACATAGAGGGAGAATTCATCTATATGCGTTTTAACGTGCCACATGCTTATACATAGGGTCATCTAGAGTTCTCTCTCCATCTTTCTTACTAATGAAATACAGAAGCCAGGAATAGTAAGTGCCAGCATATGGGAAGCTGAAGCAGAAGAATCAAAAATTCAAATCCAGCCTGGGATACATGAGACTGTCTCAGACAGAGAACAAGAGATGACTTAGTGACATGCCCTGCGGTCCTAGTTTCTCAAAAGTCTGAAGCAGGAGCATCCTTTGTTCCCGGGAGTTTAAGCCTAGCCTTAATGTGTTGAATGTCAAATCCAGGGCATCACAATGCTAGGAGTCAAGCACTGTACCACTCAGCTGTACTCTTCGAAATATATTTTTACATTTGCTTACATTTTTGTGGTTTAGATTTTTCTGTTGATACTTGATTTTTACAATATGAACAAAAGAAAGTATATTTCACTCTAGCGTGCAGCACAACTTACAGGTGGCAAAGCTGGGCAGAAGTCCTTGAGTCCTCTCAGGTTTTGTTTTGTTTTGATCTTTAGAAGTTGTTGTATTTTATTGATGGTGCTGGGAGTTGAGCCCAGGACACCCAATATCCTACTCCAGCCTCTCTGTGAGCCTGAAGATGAGTGTATGTGGTCCCTTTCCCGCCTTCCATGCTTGGGGATTGAACCCAGTCCACAGAAATGGCCCTCTGTTTTTTGGTTTCTGGTTTTTCTTAGAGGAAAATGAGTAAACATTTGCTAGACACTGATTTTAAATACCATATATTTATAATCCTGATGTGGTCTGTCCTACTCCCAAGCAGTCCAGCTAGATGCTCTTTCAGGGCTCCTCCCATTCCTCCTTGGTAAATGCACTCATTTGTGCACAGATGTTTGGCTCTGCTCTGGAGGAGGCACAATGCTGTAGTAGAGTTGGGCAAGGCTTTTCCTTTCTTTTTTAACTACTGATCTTCACACTCTTTGTTTTTAGGATATATAAAGACAGCAGGGTGAAATTTCCTGTTATAAAACCAATTATAACCTCATTGTATCTACATCCACCTTCACCTTTCCTGTCTGCCCTTAGGAGTTGGTGTGGCTTTCTTTATCTGTGCCTGTCCTTTCACTCTCAACCCCACTTTGCTGTTTACTTAAGTATTTTCATTATTATTATGTTTATATTTACACTTGTACTCCTTGGTCTTTCTCTTCAACTTAGTGTACTCATTTTTCTTCTATCTTCAAAAAAAACAAAAAACAAAACCTGTTTTGAATAAGGCCTGATGGTATAGATGAGTCATCTTAGTTGCTCAAAAAGCTGAGGCAAGAGGGTAACAATTTCAGGGCCCACATGGGCCTATGTAGTGAGACTCTGCCTCAAATGGTCAAGTGCTTACCTGACATACCCTGAGTTCAGTCCAGTACCCCACCACACATCCACACCATTCCACATTGCTGGGCTAGTCCAGGATATCTTGTGTGATAGGTAAGCTGTAGTATCTCACTGAATTATGTCCCTAACCCTAGGTTTAAGTCATTTCCTTTTAGCCAACCCTAAGGGATAATTGTGTCCCTTCTTGTTTTTCCTTCCCTGTCTTTAGTTTCCCTTTGATTTGTAGTATATTGCCATCACTCCAATAAAGAGGCTTGCTAAAACATTCTAGTGGTTTTCCTTGATTCCCTGACAATAAACCCCTACCCCCACCCCCAACCACAATACACTGCACTCTCCTTAAAGCACTATTTCGTTGGCCTGTCTGATTTAAGCACTATTGGATTTCTCTCTTTGATAGTTACCCTCCCCCCCCCCCCTTTTTTTTTTAACTATTCTCCCTCCCAGCCCCCAATGGCCTTAAAGCCTAACCCAAGCTGAACATGGTGGTGAAGGCTTTTAATACCAGCACTCGAGAGATAGGTAGGCAGGTATCTCTCCGATTACCAGGCCAGCCTGGTCTACATTGTGAACTCAAGGACAAGTAGGAGTCATAGAGACCCTGTCTCAACAAAGAAACCAGCTTGATTCTGCTAGTCCTTACTCTTGCCCTTTTGTCTTAGTGACCTAATCAGCACCATGCTCCACTCCCGATCTAGTACCAGACTATCTTTTCCTGTTCCCATCCTTATTTTAATGTCATTGTTTCAGATTCAGTGTCTGGAAAACTGTAGGTCTAGAATGACTTGCACTTCCCTGCCAGAGCATACATACAGCTTAGTCTTAACCCCTTTTTGCTATTTCTCATCTCAGTAAGTGGCCTTGCCATTGGCTGTCATCTCCAACACCCACTTTACTTATCTTCACCTTATCGCACAGTTAACTTGTCGATCTCACTTCCTGGATTTCTCTTCACTTCACTTTGCTTCTATGTCCATGCAGTCCTCCTCCTTTGTTCAGGTTTCCACCTTTCATGTACTGGTCTCTCTACCTGTTGTTATTGGTGACGTGGAGAGGGACGAGTAGTGACACAACACTAGAGACTGAGCTCAGGGTCTCACACCTACTACAGTGCTTTACTTCTGATCTCATGTTCTTAGGCCATGGAGTAAGATTTTCTTAAGTAAATAAAATATATTATTAACTTTTGCTGTTCCAAGTTCAACTTGGCTTTATGTTTTGTTTGCAGGTGTCCACTTGAGAAAGCAGCATTCCTATATTGAGCAGGGCAAAAAATGTCGCTACTGTGATGCTGTGTTTCATGAGCGATATGCTCTTATCCAGCATCAGAAATCACACAAAAATGAGAAGCGCTTCAAATGTGATCAGTGTGATTATGCTTGTAGACAGGTAGGTGCTGTCTTAGTTAGAAAGCCATTGGTACTCTGTCCGTGTCAGGTTTGTTTGTTTTGTAGGTTGGTTTTATAGTTTTGTTTGTTTGAGGCAGGGTTTCTCTGTGTCTGTGACCCCTCTTTAGACCAGAGTCTACTTGAACTTACATAGATCCACCTACCAAGAGCTGGGATTAAAAGTATGCACTACCACATCCGGCCCAGTAGCTACTTCTCAGAAGAGTATTTTCAGAGGAGTACAAGGAATAGTACTAGTACTAAAATCAAAGATGCTTTTCTTTGTTAATTGGATCTGGGTCTCCATTTAATACATTTTTTGTCACAGTATATCTTAAGTTATAGCATCAGTTTCTTTCTTGAAGAGATGTGGGGTGTGGCTCAGTTGCAGAACACTTACCTGGTAATGTCCCCAATAAAGTCCAGCCTGGGCTATGTGAGACCATGCCTGTTACAGTAAACAAACTAAGAACTCTTATGGGTGTTAAGTCCAAGAAGGAAAATAAATCTAGCCCTGGAATGAATCTTAAATGGGTGCGGTGGTGCACACCTGTAATCCCATCAGTCTGGGAGGCAGAAGCAGGCGGATGGCTGAATTCAAGACCAGCCTGATCTATAAAGTGTGTCTA
The DNA here is from genome assembly GCF_907164565.1 of Psammomys obesus. Classification (NCBI taxonomy): domain Eukaryota; kingdom Metazoa; phylum Chordata; class Mammalia; order Rodentia; family Muridae; genus Psammomys; species Psammomys obesus. The sequence continues at coordinate 22,073,392 of NW_026596034.1, forward strand.
GGACAGTCAAGGCTACACAGAGAAACCCTGTCTTGAAACAGCTGGCAGGGGTGAGTGGGTCTATGCTGGGGTTTTAGGGAGGCACTTTTGCCTCCCAGTGAATATACTGTTACCATCATGCCAAACCGTGTTAACTCTTGAAGATGAACGATCTGGGTATGCATGTTTAGCAGCTAGGGTAGCAGTCCTTTGACCCTCTGAGGCCTTTCTGACAATTAGTTCTGTTTCAGGAGAGGCACATGATCATGCACAAGCGCACTCACACTGGGGAGAAGCCTTATGCCTGCAGCCACTGCGACAAGACCTTCCGCCAGAAACAGCTCCTTGACATGCATTTCAAGCGCTATCACGACCCCAACTTTGTCCCTGCTGCCTTTGTGTGTTCTAAGTGTGGGAAAACGTTCACACGCCGGGTAAGGGTCACGCGCCCATTATGGTTCTTAACATCTCCTGCTTGATCTGCTGTTGAGGAATAGTTTTTGCTGCTGAATTTTAAATGTAGATGCCTTGGCGTTCCTGCCCCAAACTCTTCTGTCCAAGGGAAGCCTACTATTGATAGGGACTGCAGGACTTTTGAGAAGCCTGACAGATTGACATCTGCATTTCATTCTATCCCTATCTTGAGCCTGTCCTGGTTCTCTGTTGGTTAGCCAAGTCAGCACTGGCCGCCTCTTCTGAAACTCCCTGATTCCTATATAACTATAGGCTCTATGCCCCCACCCTCTTCCTCCAAAGGGTCCAGCTTATCTTCCAATAGGTGCATCTCTCCCTCCCTTTCTCTTTCAGTCTCTTCCCCCGACTCTGGCTATCGGTCTTTCCCAAAATGGGTAGGAGGGACATGTTTAGTACACTTAGCAGAATTGGGGACTTTATGGATTCCTTGAAGTTTGTTTTTATTCAGTTAAAATAAAGATAACTTTCAGTCTGAACTTAGCTTTTTTTAGTAGTGTGAAACAAGGTTTGTTCCTTTTGTCAGAATACAATGGCAAGACATGCTGATAATTGTGCTGGCCCAGATGGTGTAGAAGGGGAGAATGGAGGAGAGACAAAGAAGAGCAAACGAGGAAGAAAAAGAAAAATGCGTTCTAAAAAAGAAGACTCCTCTGATAGTGGTAAGTGGGGCCGTTTTTTGATCTGGTTAGAGGTGACACATTTGGAGGGCTCGGTTTCCAGTTCATCTGTATCAAGATAATAGAGGCAAAAGATGATCACTTTTTTAAATGCTTATAATCTTTCTAAATGCAGTTACAGTTCTGGAGGTGGAAACAGGAGGATAAGAGCAGAGATTCAATGCCAGTCTCACAAGGCTAGCCCTGGCATCAAGAAATAGGAGATGGCCCCAGAAGTTAGAAGTGATGACAATAACCATGAGTTTGGGTAGTTCTGTAGTTGTTTGCTGCAGAACTCTCTGCTGTTAGAGTCTCTGTCCGGTGTCTTTTTTTTTTTTTTTGTTCCCCCTGGTACTATTTTGTTCATGTATGTTCACATTCTGCCTCTGAAGAAATCATTGACAGCTCCTAATAGATTGCTACAGTTCTTCCATTTGTCTTGCATTACTGGTTTTATTCAGGGTTCTTAAAGGTAGTGTCTCTTTTTTTTCCCCCAGAACACTGGAGTCAGTCTAAACTCCACCCTACTGTTAGCAAAGGCCATATAGTCTTATTTACCCCATAAGTTCTGATAGCCATAGGCAGAGATTGACCAGCAAATTCTGTTACTTTCAAGAGTTTTTCCAAAATTTCTCAAAGCCAAAAGCCTTAAAGCCTTTTTGGCTTTGTTAACCTTTCTGTGCACTTTCCCCCTATTTCTGACTCAATTTGTTTAATTTTCTAGGCATAGAGGCTTGAATGATCACTCAGTGTCTCAGTCGCTCAGAACATGAGGCATTTTATCTTGACAATGAGGCATTTATCCACAGGTTTCTAAGTTTCTAAGTTTCTTTCCAGAGAAAGTGAGTATATGTTAATAACCCGTTAATAACCTGTGCAGCTTGGAGGAAAATAGGCAGTGTACCCTTTTTGCCACAGTACTGAACCTGGGGATAGTGCTCTTTGGCTGCCTGCAACCTCAGACTCCTGTAAGAGGCCTTTTTGAGCCCCACCTCCAGCAGTTTGAGCTTCTCACCTTTCCTGTAAATAAGGATAATGCTGTGTGTACATGTAGACCAGAGATCACATCCCAGGGATATTCCTGTCTCTATTCCCACGTACTAGGATAATTTGGCACAAACTACCACTCCAGACTTTCTATTATAGTATTTAATCTTTTAATATTGTGTATATATGGGGAATCGGGTATGTGACATGAATTCAGATGCCAGTGGAGGCCAGAACCATTAAATCCCTGGAGTTGGAGTTGATTTTGAAACACCTAATGTGGGTTCTGCTAGGAGCTGAATTCTGCAAGAGCAGGATGTAGCCTTAACCACGCCATCCTTCTAGACCCCAGGCCTTTTTTTGTTTGTTTGTTTTAATTGTGGGTGGTGATGATGAATCTCTCAGTTCCTCATGCTTTCATGCCAAATAGTTTACCAGCTGAGCTATCTCCCCAGCTCTGGAATGATGAAAGCCTAGTAACAGGGACTTTTTATATTGTAATGAACACTATAAAGGCTATATGTATATAGACTATATAGCCCAGGGTGGCTTCAAACTCCCAGCACTTTTTCCTCAGCCTTTTGTGTACTGAATTGCCTACATCCACTACCATATGCAACTGTCTCTTTCCTTAATCTTCAGGGCACTGTTGAATGGATTCGGGTCTTATAGATATTACCTGACGAAATGGGGGTAGGTGTATGTCAAGTCAGTACACCAAATAAGAGATGTGAGATTTGTTCAAAGCCTTATCTGATTCCTGTCTATATTCTCTTTAGTATTCACTCCCTTTACATTTAATAGTTTTAAAGGTGGGGATGTAGCTCAGTAGTACTTGCTGAACATGCACAAAGCCCTGAGTTCAGTCCCCAGCACTGCATAAAGTAGGTGTCATAGCTCCCACTTATAATTTTAGAAATTAGAGGCAAAAAAAAGAGAGAGAGAGAGAAAACAGTCCCAGAAGAACTCTTGCTACTTAGACTACTAGCAAACAGGACCTTGTATCGCACCAGCAATTTTTCTGTTTTCTTCTCATATAGGTGGGTCCGCTCTCCCACATTCCTACTTCTGTCTAGTCTAATATTAGCATCTCCATCTCCAGTGCTTCAATTAAAGCTCAGGCTCCTGCTTTACCCTTTTGTTCTTGTATAATAAGAAGAATGTTTGTTTTTATTTACTCTAGGGCTGTTTTGTAGTTTGTTACATAGTGATAAAAGATGATGAAGCTGTTTTTATGGTTTGAGAGTTAGGGTTTGGGGACTGGAGAGATGGCTCAGAGGTTAAGATCACTGGCTGCTCTTCCAGAGGGCCTGAGTTTGATTCCCAACAACCACAGGTGGCTCACAGCCATCTGTTAGGAGAGCTGGTGCCCTGTTCTGGCATGTAGGCATACATATGAACTGAACACTGTATGCATAACAGCAACAACAAAAAGGTTAGGGTTGTTTTGTTTTATTGGCTTTTTTTGTCCCCCTTTGGTGTTTTTTTTTGTTTTGTTTTGGTTTGGTTTGGGTTTTGTTTTATTTTTTGAAACAGGGATTTTCTGTGTAGCCCTGGCTATCCTGGAACTCACTCTGTAGACCAGGCTGGCCTTAAACTCAGAACTCCGAGATGTGGCTGCCTCTGCTTCTCAAGTGCTGGGGTTAAAATTGTGCGCCACCACTACTTGGCATAACCTCAATATTCTTTTGTTGTTGTTTTGTTTTTTGAGACAGGTTTTCTCTGTGTAGCCCTGGCTGTCCTGGACTCTCTTAGTAGACCAGGCTGGCCTCGAACTCACAGCCATCTGCCTGTCTCTGCCTCCCTTAGCGCTGGGATTAAAGGTGTGCATCACCACACCTGGCATAAATTTAGTAATCTCATACTAAAGCTGAAAGCCCACATAAAGTGTAGAAGTAGTATTTTTCTTTTCTTTCTTTCTTTTTTTTTAATACAGGATCTTTTTTCTAGCTCTGGCTGTCATGTAACTCAGTGTGTAGAGACCACATTGGCCTTCAGCACACAGATCTCTCTGTCTTACAACTGGGATTAAAGGCATGCGCTGCCATGCCCAGCCAAGGATCTTTCCTGAGGAAAGATGTTTTCAGAATATTTAATTGTCTGCTTTCTTTTTCTTTTCACCACTCTGCTTGATCCACCACCTGTGCTTTGATTTCTTGAGAAGAAAATGCTGAGCCGGATCTGGATGACAATGATGATGATGAGGAGCCTGCTGTAGAGATTGAACCTGAGCCAGAGCCTCAGCCTCAGCCTCAGCCTCAGCCTGTAGCCCCAGCCCCACCGCCTGCCAAGAAAAGGAGAGGACGACCTCCTGGAAGAACCAACCAGCCCAAACAGAACCAGCGTAAGTTGCCTGCCTTGGCTCAGTAGGCATCTTCTTCCTCGTGCAAGGAAGACAGTGGGTCTGTGTTCTTGTGAAGATGGGAACTAAGCCATGAAAACAAGTTAAAGTCACATTGGCAAACAGACTCTCAGGAAGTTTTTTTATTTATTTTTTTAGGAAGTTTTTACTGAGAAACATGTGAGGCAGTCTTTAAATGCCTAATACATTCCAGGAGAAAAGGTCTAGAGTAGAAGGGTGCTGATGTCTTCTTACAAGATGGGTGTGCTGTTACTGAGGGAGGTTTGTAAAACAATGAAGGTCACAGTCCCATGGCTATAAATAGAAAAGAGTCAGGTTTTCAAGGAATGAAGGAGTAAACTAATGAATGGCTGAAGGTGTCCCACTAGAGAAATTCAGGCCCATAAAGCTGTGTGTGCTATTACCAGCTATAATCCCAACACTTGGGAGGTTATAGCCAGGGCTACATGAGGAGGAGAGGAAGAGGAAGAGAAAAAAAAATTTCAGGTGAAAAGATTGGCCCAGAGGTGTTTGTTTCTTTTCTAGCGCAGTGCACAGATGGTAGCAGGTACCTGCTCTGTACTGATGTGTGTCTCTACATTTCCTCAGAATAGCCTTTTTCTTCTCTTTAAATTCAGGGTTTAATCTATTAAGTGTGCTCCCTGAGCCCTATATTTAAATGTCCATCACATAGCGGAAGGTTAACTTTAGCTTTAGAACCCAGCCAGTCATTTCACCTAAATACATGTTTGGGTGTATTACAGAATCAGAGGTGTCAGATGTGTCATACATTCTAAAGTATGTGCTATGTGGGGCTGGATTTTTTTTTTTTTTTCTCGGCCGAGCATTACTATAATTCCTAAATTCATAACATAAAGGAAAACTAAAAATTTTTACAGTGCAATTTGGAGGCCTATGAAGATGAATGTCAGCATTTAGTATCTTGACAGTTTCTAGCCTTTGGAGTTTCAAAAAGTGACCACTTAACATTTTGGGAGGGGGGTTGTTTTCTGTTGGATTCTGTGTCACTGCTAAGGCTTCCTGTGTTACTATATCCCACTCATTGTCAGCGTCTGAAAGGATCTCTATACTCTCTGGGGGGCTTAATGTACCATTTGTTTTGTCCTGCTCTTCTTTGCCAGCAACAGCCATCATTCAGGTTGAAGACCAGAATACAGGTGCAATTGAGAACATTATAGTTGAAGTCAAAAAGGAGCCAGATGCTGAGCCTGTGGAAGGGGAAGAGGAGGAGGCTCAGGCAGCCACCACAGATGCCCCCAATGGAGACCTCACGCCTGAGATGATCCTCAGCATGATGGACCGGTGATGATGGGGCCTAGCTCGTCACCAGGACTATTGGGGCTGTGTTTAAACGGCCCGAATCTTAATTTTTCTCTCTTTTTTTTTTTTTTCTTTTGGCTTTGGGAACGGCATAATTTTACACCATTTTACCAAACATACTGAGAACGAAAACTTTAAAGATGATGTTAGAAAAATGTGATTTACCTAGAACTTGTTTGATGTTAGCAAATCATGGAATGTTGTAAGTCTCTGAGGGTTTACTGTGAAGTGCTGAGGACAGTGTTGATGCCTAACTAGTTTTCCGAGATGGAAACAGAGACATTGAGCCCTCTCTCTTGATTTAGTAAACCACTCCGGAATGGCCACGGGTTTCCCAGAGTTCTATGGTCTTCCCAAGAGAGTTTTTAATTGTAAATGCATACTTGGGAAAGACTTAGACTTTTAACCTGGATTTTGCTTTTGCTTTTCCCTGACTCCCTTTGCTCGGAGTCAGCTGCACACCAGTAGGATGGCATGCTACGATCAGTTTCTGTCCTGAAAGCTTTGCCTCTTTCTTGGCAAAGTTTCTGGTATGGTCAAGCTTGTAAATAACCTTTTTTACATTTTAATCTTTTCCATTAATTAAGAGGTTGAAAAGAAGTGCAGTGTAAGAAAACCCAGCGTTTTAATTATTTGCAAATTAAGGTACCACGGACTCCGTGGTGTGTAAATGTTGAATCAGATCACAATCATGTAGCAGAATGGCACTGGCCTTCTGCCTGCTAGTTATGGACACCCATGTGGAAAGTCATGATTTCCAGCTCATGGAGCCAGCATTTGAACCTTAAACAAATAACTTTCATTTATGATTTCCCATCAACATTTTCTTTGCTCTGTTTGTAGCTGAATGTTACATTTTTTAAAATCTTTGTTAAAGCCAGAAGAGTTGATTATGAATGGGTCACAGCAGCCCTGGCAAGCTGGGCCTAAAAATTTCACTAGGTCAGTACTTTAAACTTCAGATCTGGAAAGAAAAAATTATTAATAATAATGTGAAGCGACCCAACTTCAAAAGTGATTCTTGCACATGAATTGTCACATGTTGATATGTGTTTTTAAAGAGGCTCAGTCAGACTGATTTCAAACACTTTTTTCTTCGGTGTATTGCTTTTTAAGAGAGCCATCAGTTAGCTATCAGACTCTAGGTTGATGCATTTTTGTACTTAGCTGTACTGTGTGATATTTTTCATTATTTTAGGACGCCAACATGAAACCTGTAATAAAGTATGTAATGGGGTTGAAAGCTGGGGAGGAGGATCTACTGCTGTACAGCTAATAAATCATAACGGATTAACAGGCACTCTGAAGACTGTCTTCTGTGATTTCTGTTTGCTGAGGTTCCCTACAGGCCTGTACATATCTTTTTCTCTGTGACAGGAGCTAGATGGTCCTGGCAGATGATAGGCTATGGAATGCAACATGCTTCAAGTTGTAGCACTCTGTAGGTGTGTAGGAGTAGAGAAGGGCATGGCTACACAGCCTCCTGCTTCCATGTACACCTAAGGAATGTCTGCGCCTGTACAGCAAATGTTGCCAGAGATGTTGCTAGGAAGCTGTGTCCTTAAGATCTGCTTAAAGAAGGTGTAGGGTCAGTCTTTGTTCTTAGCCAGGCACAGAGGGGAGCAGAGGGTTCAACCTTTGAGAGACAAAGAACATTGGAAAGGTAAGATAAGCTGAGGGCAAATTTAGGCAGTAATTCCTACTCCTTAGCTCCACTGTGTGTGTGTGTGTGTGTGTGTGTGTGTGTGGTTTAATAGAGTCTCTTTTACAGAAGAGTCACCTGCATTGTCAGTATAGGTTTTTTTTTTCTGTATATATGTCACATGTGTGTTTGTGTACACGCATATGTGTGAAAATTACTTGAAAATTTAAGAGTACATCTGTCTTTGCTGGCTTGCTGGGAAGAGTCAGGTAGGAAGTAAGGGTTTTGATTGAGCTAAAGACAAAGTGATGCTCTTCACGTGAGTCCATTAAAGCCTCAACATGAGAAGCTGTTCACCCTGTCCTGCTGAGAAAACTTAGGCAAGTTCTTGAGCCTCCAGTGATCTGTAATCTGTAGTGTGTTCTTTCTCTCCTTGGCCACCGTCAGTCCTATCCACTGCTTCCCTGTTCAGCATGCATTGGAGTGAACACTCCTTGGTTTTAGTCAGATTCTCCCCTAGTAAAACCCACCTGTGGTGAGTGAGTCTTGGTGAGGCCTCAAGGGCCCTCATCCAGTGTTCCTCCGTAGACATTTTATTTGTTGTCTTAAGAGCTCTGACTTCACCTGTAAAAGCTGCCTGTGAGTTCTTAGTCTCTAACCACTTGGGTTTATTTTGTCACTACTGCACTGACCACTAACAACTGCGGTTACCTCATCCAGAGCCTGTTTTTCCCAGTAGTCCCTACCTGCCCCACGCACCTAGGGCATAGCACTAACCCTTTCAGTGTTATGTCTGGCCTTGGCCATGATGGTCCTTCTGCCATAGTCCTTTGACAGTCACTTCCTCACATTTTAATCAGAAGAATCCCAGTGGGGTAGGTTTTCTGTTTTTGAAGTCACAGAAGTTGCCATGGTAGACTTGGCAAGTAGAAGTGCTCTCTGAATACACATCTCTAAACATGGAAGCCAGGCATGCTAACAGGCCCCCGTAATACCAGCACTTAGGAGGAGCAGGCTCAGTGGCTCACACCTACAGTTCTAGCACTCAGGGAAAGCAGTGTCCATTGCCAGCACGGACTACATAGTACCTGGCGGCCAGGGATGGCAAAACCCTACACCAACAAAAAGGGGGCTGGAGAAAGCTCGGGTGGTTAAGAGCTCTTACAGAGAACCGGACTTTGGTTCCCAGCATCCACTTCAGGTGGGTCACTACTACCTAGGTGGCCGGTTTGTGGGCAACTGCACGTGCACAGACTATACACGCAAATTTTTGAAAATTGTTGTAGCTTGTAAAACTCTAGTGAGGTTGTGTCAAAATTCATTCACTTTGTCTTCAAAGTCCGTGTTCTTGGCCATAGTGTTCATGAGACTAAATTTTGTTACCCTATACACCAATTGTGAGTTCCCGAAGGCCTTAAAATCTTAAATCTCAGCCAGGGCACTTGGTGGTGGTGCACGCCTTTAATCCCAGCACTCAGGAAGAGGCAGAGACAGGCAGATCTCTGAGTTCCAGGACAGCCAAGACCACAGAAACCCTGTCTCAAAAAACAAAAAAGTCTTAAACCTTGGTCTCAAGCTCAGAGGCACTGGGGCTTCTGGGTTCTTTAGCTCTTGGGCATCTTCTCCAGTCAGGCCCTCCCTGTTGGCTTTTACCTGTCATCATGTACCTCTTGCCTGAATGGCAGTGTCCTCCTCTAAGTTGTTTCTCCTTTATTTCTACTTTCCACCTTGTAAGAGAAGTTTCCTTAAAAGCTCAGTTATATTATGTAAGTAGGTTTTTGTTTTAATCCCAAGTGTAGGATATTGGGATGCTTTTACTTTATCCACAGCTGATAACAGGCTCATGCAGAAGGCTTTGCTAGCTGAGCACTGCCTCATGCTGGCTCGTGATCTAGCAAGTTTAATTCAGAGGACGCTTCAGGGGACGCTCTGAGAGAGGCTTTGAGAAGGAAGAAGGCTGCTGCTGGATATCCTGACGACTGAAATTGGTATTGCCGCAAAGAACCTGATGACTCTAACCAGCAGAAACTAAGTCTAAAGAGGTCTACATCCCCTGTCCCTTCTAACCTTTCTCTCCTACTTAGCATTAGGATGTTGGTGGAAAGAAGGTAGAGATGTAAGAAACTCAAAATAGTTAAAAAAAAAAAAAAAAAAATAGCACTGTTACCCCTTCGTCCTGTGTTTTGGTAGAAGTTGGCAAACATTGAAGAAAGCTGGACCCAGGGAATGCCTGTAATCCCAGTACTTGGGGAGGCAAAGGCAGTCAGATCCTTGAGGCTAGCCTGATCTACAAAGCAAGTCCAGGACAGCCAAGGCTATACAGAGAAACCTTGTTTCCAAAACACACACACACACACACAAAACAAACCTGCAACTCTTCTGGAATCTAGTCCCTTTTGTAAGGCAGCATGCTTCTGGCTAGCATACCTCATACTGCAACTTCTTGTCCAGCTCTAGCTTAGCTTCCCTCTGAGGTGAGCCCTCCCTGAATTCAAATGCAGACAACCTGAGGACACAAGTGTACCTGGCATCTGCTCATGGGTCACTCCAGTCTTCTCTGAGGTTCAGGCCATAATTTAGCCAGAGATGTTCCCTACGAGCTCCAATCTGATGAAAAAAACCTGCTATAGAGGAGTTTGTCTTTTTTGAGACAAGGGTCTCTATATAGTCTTGGCTGTAGACTAGGATAGCCCAGTCTGTTGTCCTCCTGCCTTAATTTTTACGGTGCTAGGATTACAAATATGGAGCCAGATTTTTAAATTCGTATCTGGGCAAGGTGGATCCTTGGGAGCTTGGTAATTCTTGCTAAGGAGACACCCTTTTCTGGCTTCCTTTGAGTTCCTGCTCCCAACCTGTGTCTTGGGGCAGACCAAGCTGGGCCTTTGGAATCCCCTGGAGGGTAGCGCCCCCTGGTGTTCGCATCGGGTACTACGGGGCAGGGTGAAAGTAGGGCACCAGGACCCGCAAGAGGCGTGAAGCAGGCAAGACCTTCTCCGCTACACCATTCACCACCCCCGTGGGTACCCGGAAGGACAAGTCCCCGAGCGAGCAGCAAGCAGAGCCAGGATTCGTCTTCCCTCCCACAACCTCCAACCCGAACGAACTCAACCAAAGAAGCCTGGGCGGGGAGGGGCCGGGCCGGGGGCGGCCTGGCAGGAAGCGGCTTGTACCTTCCGCTGCAGGAGGAGCAGGTGGCTGCAGTGCTGCCCGGGGGCCCCAGGCTTCCTGTGTACGCTCCCGCCGGCTGCTTTTTCCCGCCAGAGCTCATTGGGCCGCTCAGCCCTATGGCTCACACCCCAGATGGCATATCCTGTGAATTGCGAGGTAAGCCCCGCCTGGCCCTTCCTAAGAGCCCTCCTGGCTGCGAAGAGGTAGCCAGACCTCCGCTCGGCACTTCAGGGAACTCCACCAGAAAGGTTCTGCTGTAGAGAGCCAGCGCCTAAAGATCCACTTCACTCCTAAGTAGCGGATCCACAGATGAATACCCTGGGCACTGGGCCTAACACAGACCTTGGACATAGAGTGGCCCTGATGGGAGGACCAGAGTCACCCAGGAGATTGTCTCTCTACAGGCGAGATAGCCAAGTTCCTGTGGCCCAAGGAGGCGGAGCTGCTGTTGAAAACCTGGCTTCCCCAGGAGGGTGCTGAACAGAGTCATATCCTGGTACAGAGTGAAGGCGGGCAGTGGCCAGGCCCACCAACAAAGAACCTTGATGTCCCTTGAATATTGGTCTTTTGTCTCCCCCCAGGCACTGCTTCGATGGAGGGCATATTTGCTGCATACCTGCCTACCCCTGAGGGTGAGTCCCAGGCCTGGCTCACACTCCCTTCCCCTTCAGCAAGGGACTGACTGCATTTGCAGAGCTGGTTGGTCCTTTCTGCCTGTGCTGGCTTTTACTTTCCAACAGCACTGGGCTTCCAGAAGCAGACAGGATGGGCGTCTGGGCAGGTCTCTGGAGTCTGGGCTCCACAAAATCATGGGCTGGAGAGAGAAAACCCCGGTTCAATTCCCAGCACCATAAAGTGGCTCGCAAGTGGCTGGAACTCTAGGTCAAAGGCATCCACGGCCCTCTTCTGGCATCTTTGGGAACCAGGCACACAAGTGCTACATTATAGACAAATATGCTACCAAACACCCAATAATATATATATATAAGTTAGGCAGTGATGGCACAGGCCTTTAATCCCAGTACCAGGAGGCAGAGGCAGGCAGATCTCTGAATTCAAGGCCAACCTGGTCTATAGAGTAAGTTCCAGGACAGCCAGGCCTACACAGAGAAACCCTGTCTCAGAAATAATAACAACAACAACAAACTAGGCTCCAGAGAGTGGCCTCAGTTAGTCCCAGATGATTCATACGCTTTCCAGGTGGACTGCACATTCAGCTACCTGGAGGTCCAGGCCATGACACTGCAGGAAACGCCTCCTCAGGTGAGAAAGCTAGTCCGGCACTTGGACCTACACCCTGATCAATCCTTTACACACAGAGATCCTGGTGGACACCAGCTTCCAGACAGGGATCCCAAAAACCCAACGGTCTCACCTTCCCCAGGTCACCTTTGAGCTGGAGTCCCTGCCTGAGCTGGTCCTGGAGTTTCCTGGCGTGGCTGCCCTAGAACAGCTGGCACAGCATGTGGCTGCTGCCATCAAAAAGGTCTTCCCTCGATCAACCCTTGGGTGAGGCCTGGAAAACCCAAGGAGCTGGAGGGCATCAGTGAACGCTTTTCACCCTTCAGGGGCTAGAAGCCCTTTGCCTCTTCTCCTTTATCCCCAACCTAGGAAGCTATTCCGGAAGCCTACACCCTCGTTGCTGCTGGCTCGACTGGAGAGAAGCCATTGCTTAGAGCCCACGGCATCCAGCAGTCTGTGTGGTGAGGGCCAAATCGGAGCCACATAAACCTCCCAGTTTGCCTCCCTGCGGCCCTTGGTATTGGGGGCTCCCCAAAGTGAACGTGGCCACTTTTGTCACGCATCTGGGGCTGATCTTTCTGTCTCTCCCTCCATCATACCCCTGGCAACTCCCTAGGAGGCTTCTTGGAGACTTATGAAGCTCTGTGTGACTACAATGGTTTCCCTTTCCGAGAGGAGATTCAGTGGGTGAGAGCAGGGCCCTTCTGGGGAGCCCTGGAAATGGTTGACACCCATGTGTGTGCTGAGACCCTCTACCTTTTGTGACCCTGAGCTAGCTATGGATACTGTTTTCACATCCAGGATGTGGACACTATTTACCATCGTCAGGGATGCCGCCATTTCCGCCTTGGAGACTTCAGCCACCTCGGCAGCCGGTATGGGGCCTGGCAGGATTGGGAGGAGAAGACTCCGGGACACTTATGCCTAGACTTGAGCCTCTCTGTGAAGGGCATACTGGGCAGGCCTAGTGTCTGGAAGGCCCTGAGCTCTGTACTTCTTCTCCACACCAGAGACCTGGCCTTGAGTGTAGCTGCCTTATCGTACAACCTGTGGTTCCGGCGCCTCTCCTGCGTGGACATGAAGCTGGTGAGGGTACACAGCAGGGGGTGCCGAGGGTGTAAAGGTCAAAGGTCAGCTAATGAGTCATGACCCTCTGGTCTCAGAGCCTGGAGGTCTCAGAACAGATCCTGCACATGATGAGTCAGTCTTCCCACTTGGAGGAGCTGATACTGGAGACCTGTGGCCTGAGAGGGTGAGAAGCCTGAGCGGGGCTTGAAATTGGGAACTAAGGGTTGGTCTGTGGAGCAACCAGGGGTCAGTCTTACACCAGGGTTTTGACCCTCAGAGACTTTGTTCGGCGGCTGGCCCAGGCGCTGGCAGGACATTTTAATTCTGGACTTCGAGAGCTCAGCCTGTCCGGGAACTTACTGGATGACAGAGGTATGGCAGAACCTGGGAGACCCAAGGACACACAGCGGAGAGGTGAGGCTCACAGAGCTGCTCTGTCCACAGGTGTGATTGCGCTCAGCAGACACCTAGAGCGTTGTCCAGGAGCCCTGAGGAGACTCAGCCTGGCGCAGACAGGGTTGACGCTTCGAGGTGGGTGGGCCTGACGAGGGTTGGGATGGGTGAGGTGAGGTGAGTGCGCCTAATACTGAGCTGTTCCTTCCACCACCTCCAGGAATGAGGGCTCTAGGCAGGGCACTGGCAGCAAATGCCACCTTCGACTCTACCTTAACCCACCTGGATCTTTCTGGGAACCCTGGGGCCCTGGGAGCCTCCGAGGATAGCGGGGTGAGTAGCAGCTCTTAAGGTCAGAAACTGGGGCTGCCCAGTCAGTGGGATGCCAGGACTCCGTAGGCAACCCCCCCGATTGCCTCGTTCACATCCTCCACAGGGCCTGTACACTTTCCTGAGCCGTCCTAACGTTCTGGCGGTTCTGAATCTCGCGGGCACTGACACGGCGCTAGGCACGGTGAGAGTGTGGTCACGGGGGATGTTTGGCGGGGCGTGGCTGCGCAAGAGCAGGGTAGGCCGGAGAGCAGGGCTTGGTAGAGAAGGTGGGGTCTCCCGGAAGGTTTTCACCGACACTGCCTTCACTCAGCTCTTTGCAGCGTTGTCTGGTGGCTGCTGCTCCAGCCTCACCCATCTCGAAGCTTCGAGGAATATCTTCTCTCGCACGTAAGGGTTACCAGGCCGGCCCGGAATGGAGAGGCTTCGGGTAATCAGCTCCCTGGGCCTGAGTCCTCCTTCTCCCGCTCCTCACCCCCTACTGCAGGAAATCCCAAACGGCGCCAGCCGCGCTGCAGCGTTTCCTCGGCGGTGCCAGGATGCTGCGGCACCTGGGCTTAGCTGGCTGCAAGCTGCCACCGGAAGCGCTCAGGTCAGTGTTGCGACCCTTTGGGTGGTGGTCACGCCCCTGCTTGTGCAGTCGCGACCTTGACCAGGCACCTCCAGTGCTTCATAACCCCACGCACCTGACGCTTATTCGTTCATTAGCACCCTGAGTCCCGTTCTCCCAGATCTCAGTCACCTGTGTGATCCCTTCCCCCAGGGCTCTTCTAGATGGTCTTGCGCTCAACACGCAGATCCGCGACCTGCACCTGGACCTCAGCGCATGTGAGGTGGGCTCCCGATCCTGGTGTGAGCTGGGAGCATGTGCACACGTTAGGAGTGGGGCTGGGAGGCCTTCCGCACCCAAGCATAAATACCCTGAGTGTGCCCTGCTTCGACCTCTAGCTGCGCTCTGCCGGTGCCCAGGTCATACAAGACTTGGTTTGCGACGCGGGTGCCTTGAGCTCCTTGGATCTGTCGGATAATGGTGAGGCCACCAGGGAACCCATCCAGGCTCCCATTATTCACCCGATTCCCAGGGTGAGGACCCTCTGCCCTGGCAGCAAAGCCTTGTGCGTCACTCTAGTTACCCCCAGGCTTTGGCTCGGACATGGTGACTCTGGTGCTTGCCATCGGGAGGAGCCGGTCTCTGAAACACGTGGCCCTTGGAAGGAACTTCAACGTTCGGTGCAAGTGAGCCCCAAGCCCATTCTTAATACCTCTCAGATAGGACTCCAGCACCCAGATAGGCGCCTAACAGCAGCCCCTCCCACAGGGAGACTCTGGATGATGTCCTGCACCGGATAGTCCAGCTCATGCAGGATGATGACTGCGTGAGTTCACAGAATCCTGGGGCAGGGGATCCTCAAGCAATCACCCCCCGTAATGCTTCTCAAATCCCCTTTGCCGAACCTGACTCTAGTCTTCCATCAATGCCTTTCTTTTAACCCAGCCTTTGCAATCTCTATCGGTGGCTGAATCAAGGCTGAAGCAGAGTGCCAGCATCCTGCTCCGGGCTTTGGGTACCAACCCTAAACTGACAGCGCTGGATATCAGTGGCAATGCCATAGGGGATGCTGGCGCCAAGATGCTGGCCAAGGCTCTACGAGTCAACACAAGGCTACGGTAGGCGTGGTCATTAGGAGGGCTGGAGAGGAGCGTGTGGGACTGGTGAGGTAGATGACTGGATAAGGCCACAGGGTTGGGTAGGACTCTGCCCCGACTGAAGCCTGGTGGGGCCCAGGTCTGTGAGCTGGGACCGAAACAACACATCCGCTCTGGGCCTGCTGGACGTGGCGCAAGCCCTGGAACAGAACCACAGCCTGAAGTCCATGCCTTTGCCACTGAGTGATGTAACCCAGGCTCATCGCAGCCGCCCAGAACTGACAGCTCAAGCAGTCCATCAGGTGGGGGCTCCCCTCTTGCTCTCTGCCCTTTTTATGGGGGGACTCCACCTGCTGCCATTTCTCACCATCTCTTTACCACAGATCCAAGCCTGTCTCTTGAGGAACAACCGGGCAGATCCTACTTCTGACCTCAAGCCCTGCCTTCAGCCCTCGAGTCTGATTTCAGACCAGTCAGAGCAGGTCAGTGACCCTTCCCCTGTTCTTGAGTACCTGGGCACCTGAGTCTGAGAGTCTTGACTTTCCTGGGTCAAAGTACCTGAGTTCTGTGTCCCAGACAATTTCCTCTCCTTGGTCACCCTTGCTGAAATAGCTTCCCATGTAACATTTGGATGCCTTACTTTAAGCATGTAACTAGGCTGTCCTTGTTGTAGCCCCGTCTGACTTCCCATTCAAGAGCCTCTGTCCTCCCTCCACTGACCTATGTCTGACTTTAATTTCCTTCCACTAACCTGTCTTTTTTTAGTTGTTCTTCTGCATTCCTAAGCCTCATTTTTTGTTTGTTTGTTTTTGGTTTCTTGAGACAGGGTTTCTCTGTGTAGGCCTGGCTCTTCTGGAATTCACTCTGTAGACCAGGCTGGCCTCAAACTCACAGATATCCACTTGCCTCTGCCTCCCAAGTGCTGGAATTAAAGTAGCCATACACCACACCACCTGGCTTCAAGCCTGACTTCTTATCCAAGCTCTAAAGCCCAGTTACCCAGTCACCTTAATCCAGACATTCTGAGAGGTGGGCTTAATCTTCAATGATTTTTTTTTAAGATTTATTTTTATTTTTTGTATATGAGTCCTCTACTTGCATGTACACCTACAGGCCAGAAGAGGGCATCAGAGCCCATTATAGATGGTTGTCATTGTGGGAATTGAACTCAGGACCTGTGGAAGAACAGACAGTGCTCTTAAGTACTGAGCCATCTCTCCAGCCCCATCAAGTGATATACATATGTATATACCCACATGCCTGTGCCCCCAGGCACACCTGGAAGAGAAAGGTTAACATGCAAAAGCCAGTTCTCTCCTCCGCTATGTGGGCTCCAGGGATTGATCATGTCATCAGGCTCAGTGGCAAGCACAGTTACCCCTGAGCCGTCTCACAGGCTCTCCAGTGATCTTATTATCTTCCAAACACTCATTCTCTTTCTTCGGTTTCTTCGGTTTCTTCGGTTACGATATCACTAAACACCCATTCAGCTTCCCCTTGGCTGTACTGGAGCTGTCACGGTCCTCCTCAGTCTACCTCTGGACCATCCCTCGAACATACAGTCCTTACCCCAGAGCAGCCATGCTTTGCTTCCTTAGTTTCTCTCTCTCTCACACACACACACACACCTATGCTCGGTGTGGATGGTTGAAGCGACAGCTTTTAAATCAGTGACCAATGCTTCTTTCCTTCTTGTTCTAAGCCTGGAGAGAGTATCAAGTCCCTAAAACAACCGAAAGGAAAAGACCCTGTTGTCCCACCTTGAGCAGTCAAGCGTTTCCCAAGCACCTTGCCTTATAGTTTGTCTTCCTGTTGGAAACCCTGGAAGGAAGACAGGCAAGATCAGGGAGACTGAAAGACAAAGGCGGGACTAATCTCTGATCTCCCTCCCCCAGGAGGTCAATGAGCTTTGCCAGTCGGTGCAGGAGCATGTGGAGCTGCTGGGCTGTGGTGCTGGGCCCCAGGGTGAGGTTGCTGTGCATCAGGCTGAAGATGCCATCCAGAATGCCAACTTCTCTCTCAGTGTGAGTGCCCTCTCTCTCTCACTGTGAGGGCCTTTCGGGCCCCCAATCATGTGTCAGCCTGCAACTCCTCTTGTCCCTTGGCCCTCAGATCCTTCCCATTCTCTATGAAGCCGGGAGTTCTCCAAGCCATCACTGGCAGCTGCAACAGAAGCTGGAGGGCCTCTTGGGTCAGGTGGGCGAGATCTGTTGCCAGGACATTCAGGTAAGGTGCTGGTCCTGCCCTAGCCTCGCCTCCTTATGCAGGTGTGGCCCTCCTTCCTCAGGCTTGTCTGTGATATGCCCGTAGTTGGCAGTGATCTAATGGTCACACCCTCAAGCCAAGGGGCCTGGGCTGTAGCCATACCGTTAACCGTTTTATAACCTTTGCCCAGGACTTCACTCAGACCACACTGGATACCACACGGAGCCTCTGTCCACAGATGTCGCGGAGATCTGGCTGGAGGAAGCAGCTGGAGGGAGTTCTGGTGGGCTCCAGGGGCCTTCCAGAACTGCTTCCAGAGCATCTGCTTCAAGATGCCCTCGCTCGGCTGAGGTAAGTGAGCATGACTGGGCTGGACAAAGCCAGATGGAGACAGCACACTAACGGATCCTCATCCTCTCCTGCCTTCAGGGACATGCGCCTGAAAATCACAGGGATGCTGGCAGAGAGCATTGTGGCTCAGGCTCTTGCCGGTCTTCGCACAGCCCGAGATCGGCTGGTGAGGGACAGCTTTGCACATCTTCCATAGAGTAACCTGCTTAACGCCCACAGGGGGTGGGCCTGTAATGACTTCTGGGGGTTATAAAATAGCTGCTTCAGGGTTCTCTTAGAGCTGTCTGTCCTTTTGGGTGGCCCGGTATTGCAGGTGGAGAGTCTCGCTCAGCAGGCACCAGTGAAAGTGGCCCCTGCTGTACCTTCACTGGGTGGAGATGAGCTCAGCCCCCTTGAGCCTGGGGGATTGGAAAAGCTTTTCTTTCCCGTGGAGAAGGAAGAGGAGGGAGAGAAGGTAAGTGTCTCCAGAATTCCAAGCCTAGAACTCCAACTCTTCCCTTCTTTGCTCCGGGATGTGGAAGGCGAGTAGCAGTTTTGGGGCATGCTCCATCCCAACCTTAGACTGAGGTTGTATCCACCCCGCCAGGATGACGGTTCTTCACGGAAGTGGCTTCAGCCCAGCTATTGTTTTCACCTGGTCCCCTTCCTTCTTGGTAAGTCAGGTCCTGGAGGGAATAGAGGTTACTCATGTGGTAACTGTTAAATCTGGGCATTTAGATACCCCTTCAGCCCTGACCCAGGTACACCCTGACCCTTCCCTGAGCCAGGCTAGGAAGAAAGCGGGAGTCAGCGGTAGTCAGAACCATGTGGGACCTGAACGGAAAAAAAGACTAAGATACCTTCTTCCCTGCCTCCTCCGCCCCTTTCCCTAACCCCAGGACGCGCATGCTTGGCGGCTGCATGGAGCCGCGCGCACTCGGGGCCGCGCTCAGCACCACGGACAGCGGCGGCTGGGGGAGGGGCGGGCGGCGTAGCCGGGCCCCTCCCCGCGCCCTGGGCGGGTCCCCCGCCGCCAGCCCTAGCGCCTCCGCCACCTCCCCGGGTTCGACGCTCTGTGCTCTTCTGGTGCTTTCGCCTCAGGTGCTGCTGAGGAAGCAGAACGGGACCCCGAGCTGGCAGCTCCGGGGGAAGATGCGGAGCCGCAGGCTGGGCCGTCCGCACGCGGCTCTCCAAGCCCCGCCGCCCCGGGGCCACCCGCCGGCCCTCTGCCTCGCATGGACCTGCCACCCTCCGGGCAACCCCTCCGCCATCCGACCCGAGCCCGGCCGCGGCCACGTCGCCAGCACCACCACCGTCCGCCGCCGGGGGGCCCCCAGGTAAGTGCTTCCCTTCCCCCTCGCCCCTCTTGAGGGTCATGTGTGGTCCACTCGCTCATCACTTGCGAGAAGACAGGAAGACGGGTTGTGGAGGCCCAAGGCCACCCGATTGCGCTCTATCATCTTCCTGGCCACCCTTAACCTCAGGCCAATGGCCATAATGGGCCGCTGATGTGAAGGTTTCGTGTGAGGAGCTTCTAGATGGTGGACTCCCACCTTGGAGTGACCGGTCTGCTGTATGGTTGAACGCATGAGAGCGGGTGTCCGCCTTGCCCTCCCTCTCCTGGGGTTACTGACAAATACTGGGCAGCTGGGCCGCGGGACACTCTTGCGTCTGCTGTGCACCAGCGGGTGGATGTATGTGTGGGCTGGGTACTGGCAAGGGTAGTGGGCACTGGCAGAAGGAGAGGAGGAGCCGGCCTAAGGCCCCCTGAGGGTCTGACGCAGCAGCAGCGCCACTGAGACCGGATGAGCGGCCGGGTGGTGTGGTGAGGAGGTGGAGAGTTAGGGTACTGCAGGGAACTGTTGGGAGAAGGGGTGGCATACTGGAATGTGTGACCCGTAGGTGTTTGCTTAGGGGATGGATGGCATCCTACGTGAATCAAGACCGGGTGTGCTATGACAGCAGCGAGGAATGAAACCCAGCCCCGTGCAGGCAGCCCCTAGCTCTGGGATGTACTCGGGCCAGGCCACTGGGAAGAAGTGGGGGTGGGGAAAAGTCACACTTCTCAGTCTTGACTCTTAACCTCCCAATGTCTCCCAGGTGTCCCCAGCTCTGCTTCAAGAAGGGAATGGGCTCACTGCTCGTGTGGACGAGGGTGTGGAGGAATTCTTCTCCAAAAGGCTGATCCAGCAGGACCGCCTGTGAGTGAGGTTCGGTTGCTGGGGGCAGCAGAGGGTGGGACATCCTTGAGTTTCTTCACTCACTGATGGTTGTTCCCACAGCTGGGCCCCAGAGGAGGATCCAGCCATTGAGGGTGATGCCACCCCTGTTCCCCGCACTCTTCGAAAGAAGCTGGGTACCCTCTTTGCCTTTAAGAAACCTCGTTCAACAAGGGGTCCACGACCTGATCTAGAGACCAGCCCTGGGGCAGCAGCTCGTGCCAGAAAAACCACACTTGGGGACCTGCTTCGACCACCAGCCCGTCCAGGCCGTGGGGAGGAGCCTGGAGGAGCAGAAGGGGGCACCAGCAGTCCTGACCCTGCTCGCAGAAACCGACCTCGGTACACACGAGAAAGCAAGGCCTACTCTATGATACTGCTACCAGCTGAGGAGGAAGAGGCAACGGTGGGCTCCAGACCTGACAAGGTGAGGCCTGGTGTCAGGGGCTAGGGGCTCTTTAGGAATAGAGAGCAGTGAGCTTTCTCCACTTAAAGCATCTGTGTCCTCAGAGGCGGCCTCTGGAACGGGGAGAAACAGAACTGGCTCCATCTTTTGAGCAGCGGGTACAAGTGATGCTGCAGAGGATCGGTGTGAGCCGGGGCAGTGGGGGTGCCGAAAGCAAAAGGAAGCAAGTGAGTTGAGGGGAGGGTGTGAACTGTGGGGGCAGGTGGCAATCTGTGGATGACATATGTGACTAAGAAGGGGGACACACATGGCACAGATCGAATTATTAGCTCATCTTACCCCTCAAAATAGTCATTTTTTTTTTTCTTCCTTGCTTCTGACCTAGCCCAGGTCACTGCTATGTACCTCCTAGCATGTAGGGAACTCCTTTCTCTGAAGATTAACAGAAATTTGATTTTGTTACCTATACCTCAAAGTCCTCCAGGAGCTTTCTCCCTATCCAGATTCTTAATCCTGCTGCAAGGTCTTATAGGACCGTGGTCCTGGCCACCTTAGACCCCCCCTGTTCTCCTTTGGAGCATCTCAGAGCCTCATATGCTGTTGGTTTATATCCTCTGTCCTGTGTCTGGTCGTGTACTAGGTTATACAGGTTCCTTTTCAGCTGTCCCCGCAGTTTCTTGTGGGCCTTTCCTGACGCCCTTCCTGGTGTCACTGTAAGCATAGTGTTTATTAGGAACCACACCCCTGTGTACCGTCCACTGAAGCGCTTTTTGGGAAAAACATATGCAACGAGACCTGGCCTGAATGCAGACATTAATGTGTGGAAAGAGTCATAGAGCTAAGGAGCCCTGTTGTCTCCTGGATGTGGTGGTAATCTCAGCATTTAGGAAGCTGGGGCAGGAGGACTACAAGTAAGACTAGCCTGAGCTACGCACTGAGGCTAAAGAACAACAAAATCAAAGAAATCATAACATCTACCTGTCATGACTAAAATGCACATTTTTGTGTGTCAATTATGTCATCCCAGACTGTAAGGTCAGCGGTTGGGGACTAGGTTGCCATGCTCTGGCCAGCCCATGCTATGCATTATGTAGCTAGGTTTTAAGAACATGAATGAACAGAGACAAGGCTAGAGGCAGGGCAACAAGGCTAAGGTCTGACAGATTTGTTTTCTACAGAGCAAAGATGGTGAGATCAAGAAGGCAGGCTCTGATGGTAAGTAGGACCCTGGAACAAAGGAATATATTTCTTTGGGGAGGAGGTGGCCTTAGAGATAGTCCCTAAAGTACTTGCTCTCCTAGGGGAGAGAGGGCAGGCTGCTGCTTTTCCTCCCTTCAGCACCAAGGTATGATACATAAGCCTCTAATCCTATCTTGCAGGTGACATTATGGACAGTTCCACCGAGACCCCTCCTATCTCAATCAAGTCCCGTACCCACTCTGTGTCTGCTGGTGAGTGAGGGACACTGATTATGGTAAGGGAGGCACAAGGACCAAGAAAAGGGGGATCATCTCCACAGCCAGGCTCAGGTGTTAGCTGATCCTTGTCTCTCCACCCAGATCCCTCATGTAGACCTGGGCCAGGAGGCCAGGGGCCTGAGTCTGCCACCTGGAAGACACTGGGCCAGCAGCTGAATGCAGAGCTCAGGGGCCGTGGTTGGGGCCAACAGGATGGTCCAGGGCCCCCCTCCCCATGTCCCAGCCCAAGCCCCCGAAGAACCAGCCCCTCCCCAGACATCCTCAGTCTCCCAGAGGACCCCTGCTTGGGCCCTAGGAATGAAGGTAGGTTGGCACTCCACTCCTAGGCTGGGACTGGTACACTATCTCCCGGGAATGTAACACTGAAAGCGGGAGGCAAAGGCTGGGCGTGGGCAGCTATTGGGAACATACCCTGATTATCTTGGCCTCCTCTAGATGGCCAGCTGAGGCCGAGGCCTCTCTCGGCAGGGCGGCGAGCAGTGTCTGTGCATGAGGACCAGCTCCAGGCCCCTGAGGGTGAGGGAGACACCTCTATCTGTGCTTGAGTGCAGGAGAAAGGGGGAGGGTGGTCTTGGTTCTGGTCCTTGGACCGGCCACTAGTGTTGTAAGTACTGGAGCAATCAGGAAGCCCAAAGGCGTAGTGCAAGAGGGGGCAAGCCTTTCCTCCCAGACCTGGCTCCACCTCCTGAAGACTGACCTCTGCTAGGGTGGGAGGACACCAGAGAAGCTAGGGGAATAGCATGTGCTTGTTTTTGCGTGCACTATAGGCGTCCACTTTTAGAAGGCTTGGGGACAGCCTGGCAGTGAGTTTCTCTGTATCCTTTTCAGAACGGCCCCTGCGGCTGCAGCGCTCCCCTGTCCTCAAGCGGAGGCCGAAGCTTGAGGCACCCCCATCCCCAAGCTTAGGTAAGAGTGGGCAAGTTGGGGAGATGACAGGATTGATGCTCAGCACAAGCCAAGAATTTTCTCTCTCCATCTCCCCTCACAGGCTCTGGCCTTGGAACCAGGCCTCTTTCTCCATACCCCACAGAACCCTCCAGCCCTGAGCGGAGCCCTCCCTCCCCAGCCACAGACCAAAGAGGCGGCGGCCCCAACCCCTGATCCTCTCTTCTCCTGCCGCATGAAATTATTTTATTAAAAAACTTGAATGAAACAGAGTATGGGATAATGTTTGTCCGTACACCCGTGTGTGCACATCCTCTGACAGGTCCAAGTGACTCCTCAGACCTGTGTTAACTCAGACTCTGACTCCATCACCAAGTTCAAGGCCCAAGCTACCAGGTGAGGAGAGAGCCTGGAAAGAAACCATGGCCATGGGTCAGGGTTACCTAAGACTGGTAACCACCACAGGCAGGGCAGCCCCAAACACTCACCTGACAGTTTGGACCTGAGCATGGAGGGAGGCAGAGGGTGGGTCGTATTTATACTGGAAAGCAGAAGCATCATGATGCCTCTTTGGAGGTTCCTGGAAGGGGTAAAGAATCTAGAGAGGGTCCAGTAAGGACCCCTAATGCCCCCCAAGTCTCTCCAAGCTCTACCCAAGGCCCTCCCACATCTTCACTTCCAGTTGCAGAGCTCACCCAGACAGAGCAGGGCTCCTGGGCTGCCTTGGCTCCAGTTCTTGGAAAAAGCTGCCGTTTCTTGATGGGCCTCTGGCACTCCTTGATCTCCTGGTTGTGAACCTGGGCTCTGGTCACGAAGACCTGGTTTGCTCTGGGGGCATGGCTAAGGGGTGAGAGACTCGGGGTGCAGGTCAGGAGAGGGGAGCTGGGTGTAGAACTGCAGGGTGAAGAATTGGGGGCTTCACATATTGGGGGGGTTGAGCAAACAGCTGGTAGAGGCTGGAAGCTGCTCTTCTGCCCAGGGTCCGATGTAGCCAAGGCTGACAGAAGGCTAACACTGGCACCACTTTCCTCTAATGGTATGTGGCCAAGGGAATTGGGGGTTGCTGGGAAAAAGGAGACTGAGTGTGAGCACACACCTTTCAGCTCAGGACAGCCCAGTGCTTGTGAGCATTTCACAGTATTCTACACAGTCCAGTAATCTGACTGATAGTGTTGAGTGCTTATGGCCTGAAACAGAGGGACTGGGTGAAGGACAAAGATGGGCCCAGTCTCCTGCACTGGAAGGCAGGTGACCCGAAAGCCCTCAGCCTTTCTCTCCATCAATGCTGTAGTGGGCTCTGGGCTCCACACACTCCACTTTTGGACCTCTCCAGTTCTCCTTACCCTGTACCTTCTGATTTGAGTCGATAGAACTCAGGATTTTCTCCTCATTCTCAGAGATGTGCAGCAATAAGCTAGACACAGTGAACACAGCTTCTCCCTGTGGGACATAAAATCTCAGCACAGCAGTTGCCTAACCCTCACCCTGAAACCCCCACCAAGAAAATCCCAGTACTGACCGTGGCCTGGCAGCAAGAGGTAGTCCAGTGAGTGAGGGGGGTTGTTGTGCAAGGGCCTGCTAGCACCAGGCAGCTCTCGGCTAGACGCACCAGTGCCCCTCGATGATCCTGGTCCTCCTTCACCTCATCCAGAAGCTGAGACAGTGTCAGGCCTGGGGCCAGGGTTTTGGCCAAATGGTTGAAGTTGAAACAAGAAGTAAGGGTAAGACACTACAGTTACTTACTGAGGAAACAGCATTGCTAGCAGGGAGTTAGGTAGGGTTCCTGGGAAACCCCTACCAGTACCTGCACTGGAAGAAGCAGACTCTGAAAGGTGGTCCCTGGGGAAACAGAGTAAACACTTCTTAGGAACAACCCTGATGCCAATCTACCCAGCTCCGACACCCCTGACCATACCACACCGCAGCCTCAGGGCCCAACCTCAGACTCACTCAAGGCAGTCATTGAGCTTCTTCTGCACATCTGAATCCTGGTTGCTGGGAGAAAGAGGAGGGTGGTAGGTAATCATGGTGACTGACAACCAAGCCCCCTCACCCAAATATCTATGCCAAAGACAGTGAAGAGGCAGAGGATGGAAGCTTCATGTAACTGTTTTGTTTGGGGGGGGGGGTCATGGAGAGACTTAGATTGAACCCCTCAGGGCGTCAGGCATGCTAAGCTACATGCCCTTCCACTGGATGGCTGACTTACCAACCAGTCACCTGGACCCGGGGCTGCTCCATGGGCAGCAGGTTAAAGCGGTCCACCTGGAGGTAGAACTCGGCAGGCTGGAGGGGTTAGGGAATGGTGTCTCAGGAGCTGTGAGGAGCTGTGAGGCACAGGAACCGATCCCGCCCAAGTGAGTCCTACACACACCTCATGGTCCTGAGCAATCTGAATGCGGACCTCGCAGACCTGCAGCAGCAGGAGCCGGCCCTCTGTCCCGCGGAATCCGAACTCTTTCTCCTCCCTGCAGCGAGCACAGCCCTCACTGTCCAGAGCCCAGGCACAAACATATCCCACAGTTCTGGGGAATGAGCTTACCCCCGCCTCTCCAGCACCCGCCCACCTCAAGTTCAACCTCGCACTGCCCTGCTGGGAGCTCCCACCTTCTTCCATAGACGTAACAGCTCTCTTACCAGTCGGAGGTGTCGATGGCGTTGCGCGTCACCACGCATCGGACACTGTGAGTTCCGTCTGACACGAGCAACACGGCCCCGGTGTCAGGGATGTCAGGGGCGGAGGATGGACCCGGGGTCTCCGAGTCCTGGAGTACCTAACATTAACAGTGGCGGCTAGTGTCGGTTCGCTTCCTCAGCCTCCACCCGGGGCTCTGGGATCTGACTGGCCTGCTCACCTTGAGCAGCTGCCCGGCTCGTGGACTTGACAGTGTCTCCGGGCCCAGGATCAGCTCTCGAATCCAGGGCCGCAGGACCAGCCTCCCCGACTCCGACATCAGCGCGGCGGCACCCTCGGAGAAGCCCCTCCGGGCAGGCGCTTCCCGCGAGCACCGCCGCCCTGTGTCTGGTTGGAGAGAGGAAGCACGTGACCGCGAGGCGGAGCCTAAGTTTGAGGCCCCGCCCGCTCGCGCTTCTGCACCCGCGCAGGCGCTTCCCGGGGGCGTAAGGTCTATGGTGTTCGGCCAGCTAGTCGGGCTCCTGTCTGCTGCCTGCTCTTTCTTACCGGGCCATCTCTCTGAGCCCGTGAGCTGTTCCTCAGTAATACTCTAGCACCGGAAAGGAAAGGGCAAGGGCTGTCCTGGATGGGAGCGAGCCAGGTTAGGAGGCTGCAGTCGAGACTAGGGCTTGAAGCCACTTCGGCGCTGTGTGACCTCGAGAGGTTTCCCAAAACGTTGATTTAGACTCCTCCGCAAAACGCGCGGTCTTGTGAGGCCAATGGAAATGACAGCACAGACGCTTAATAAGGGTTAGTTCCCTCATTCTGCCCTCGGATTGGTCGAGTCCTCTTCAGGACGCTCGAACCATAGCGTAATGACGTAAGAGCAGAGGAAGCCCTAGGTACCTCGGTCTCCGTTTCCTAGGAAACGTAGACTCCGCGTTTCTCGGTGTCGCGTCTCCCTTGACGTCATGGTTTGGGCGGGAGGGCGGGGCGAGTGCTACCGCCAGGGGCGGGGCAGCGCGGTCCAGCGGGCCGGGCAGTGCACCTGCGCCTCGGCGGGCTGCCTTGGGGCACTGTCCCCGGCCCGCCAGGCCCCGCAATGGCCAGGCCGCAGAGGACTCCAGCGCGCAGTCCCGATAGCATCGTCGAGGTGAAGAGCAAAGTAAGGGTTCCTCTGGCCTCGGCTCTGGCCACTGCGCTAGGCGCTCCCAATTCCCTTTTTCTCCCTTACTGGTTCCTTGGTCTCCATCACCTCTTTCTGTCCTCCATCCTCCGCATCCTATTCTGCTTTCTCTGTCTGCCTCTCCTCATCGCACCCTCCCTCCCATTATGGACCTCCAGAGTCCCGCTGTGGCCTTGGGTGTATGGAGAGCAAGGAAAAGACCTTGGACAATGTCCCTCGTTTGGGAACTGAGGTTCAGGCTTAAGGCTGCAGCTGTGGTAGCAGCCTTTTCCTCACCTGGCAGCGTCAGACCTGTAGGGAGAAGGGCTCGGGCTCTATCCTGACACTCTTCTCCCTGCCCCTCCTGCCTCCAGTTTGACGCCGAGTTCCGGCGCTTTGCACTGCCCCGCACTTCAGTGAGAGGCTTCCAGGAGTTCTCGCGGTTGCTGTGTGTGGTACACCAGATCCCTGGCCTGGATGTTCTGCTTGGCTATACGGATGCTCATGGCGATTTGCTGCCCCTCACCAACGATGACAGTTTGCACCGGGCCCTGGCCAGCGGACCCCCACCACTGCGCCTATTGGTCCAGAAGCGGGGTGAGGATGGGGTTCAGTGGGCAGCTTCTTTGGGGTAGGGTGACAGGGCAAGTCCACTAGGGTTATTAGCCCATACCAAGGGCTCCCAGGCTTCACCTTCTGCAGCCTCTGCCCTTGGTATGACCTCCAAGTAGTAGGAAGCAGTTGACATTGGTCCTATAAAGGGCCCAAATGGAAGAAGACTCTCTAATCCTAATTACCCCATTTTCCTGCAGCAGAAGGTGACTCCAGTGGCCTGGCCTTTGCCTCCAACTCTCTGCAGAGGCGCAAGAAAGGGCTTCTGCTACGACCAGTGGCACCTATTCGTACCAGGCCACCCCTGTTAATCAGCCTGCCCCAAGATTTCCGCCAGGTGTCTTCGGTCATAGACGTGGACCTGCTACCTGAGACCCATCGGCGTGTGAGGCTGCACAAACATGGCTCAGACCGTCCCCTGGGCTTCTATATTCGAGATGGCATGAGTGTTCGTGTGGCTCCCCAGGGCCTGGAGCGGGTTCCAGGGATCTTCATCTCCCGCCTGGTACGTGGGGGCCTGGCTGAGAGTACAGGGCTGCTGGCAGTCAGTGATGAGATCCTCGAGGTCAACGGCATTGAGGTGGCTGGGAAGACCTTGGACCAAGTGACGGACATGATGATTGCCAACAGCCATAACCTCATTGTCACTGTCAAGCCCGCTAACCAGCGTAACAATGTGGTACGAGGGGCATCTGGGCGTCTGACAGGGACTTCCTCTGTAGGGCCTGGGCCTACTGATCCTGACAGTGATGATGACAGCAGTGACCTGGTCATTGACAATCGCCACCCTCCCTGTTCCAATGGGCTGACTCAGGGGCCCCTGTGCTGGGACCTGCAACCTGGCTGCCTACTTCCTGGTGCTGGCAGCTCTCTGCCCTCTTTGGCTAGCCGAGAGCAAGCCAATTCTGGCTGGGGGAATGGCATGCGGGGCAACGTTAGTGGGTTCAGCCTCTGATGGCCAAAGGTGCCTGCCACTTTAGGCTGCTGGAATGTGGCCTGGACTTCCCAGTCAAGAGGGAAGAATAGCGAGCTCACAGTGCCCTCGCAGCCAGGGGAACATTAAAAGGTTTTTTTTTTTTATAAAGGTTGATATACGATCCCTCTGTGTCCCTAACCTCTTCTCTGTTCCTGTAAGTCAGCCTTCTTCCCTGGACATAAGGCAGGACGGGATAAGGGCACAGGAGAGATCTTCCTGTGACTATGCAGCAGGAAGCCCACCGAGCTTGGCATTTCTAAGACAGCTCCTATGAAAATAGCCACTGTGTACAAAAGGTTTAATTTTGACAAAGGAGTTGCAAGGCAGGTGGCCCTTCTGCAGCCACTGGTGAGGAGTAAGTGCTTTAAAGAAACTGCCCACCCCAACGCTCCTGTCCCTGGGCTGTGACAGGGCTTGAGCCTGCCCTTTACAGCCGTGAGGTGACCCTCAGCAAGGATCTCCCCATCACTCTACCCACAAGGGTAGAGTGTGTGGGAGGGTTAGGTATCCATCTTCACAAAGACTTTGGGTCGGGAAAAGATCTTGATAGCCTCTTCTATTTGTACCAACTTGCGGTCCAGTTCAGCACGGTGACCCTGGGCTCTCAGGGTGTCAGCCCCAGCAGGAAGTAGTACTAGCTCACGTAGCAGCTGGCTCTGGCCTGCAAGAGGGCACGGAAACAATTGAGACTTGGGTAGGGATGCATGGTCCCCGTGGGCTCCCTGTCAGACATCCTTGGCCCAAGTACTCACTCTGGAGCAGATTGTTCAGCGTCTCTAGCCGCTGACTCTCAGGCATGAGTGTGTGGCCAGGGGGCATGGCTGGGTCTGGCTGGCTGTGCTGGCGAGCTTCAGCCTCCCTCCGCCACAGATCCCTACGCTCCAACAAGCTGTGAATGCACAGGCCTAGGGTTGACCACACCAAGGCAAACTGGTCCCCACCCTTCCCCGGGTCCCTCCCCATACTTGTGTGCCCATAGGACCTACTAGTGGGGCACATGGCCTTTCTGTGTGGCATTGTAGCGTTCCTGGGCTTGCCGTTGCTGTTCCAGAACCTGTGCAAGGACCTGCAGCGAGCGGGAATGGCGCCGGGGGGCTCTCTTGGCGGCTCGGGCATTGTGACTAATGAAATCCACACCCAGGCCTGGCCCCTGCGGAGACATGGCAAGCATGGTGGGGAGCCTGTAGCGCTGTGTTGTATCTCTCTGTATCTCACCTCATGACTCCTGGCCAATGGCCTTCTAGTCCCCACAGACCCTCTCACCTTAGCTTTGGGGCCTGGCAGGGTGAGCTGAGGACTGGAGACACGGGATGGTGGCAGACCAGGGCCACAGCGGGAGTGTGCCCGCAGGAAGTGGGCAGGCTCCGTCACAGAGGAAGGGCCAGGCTCCTGGAGGGTAGGGTACGGTAGAGGAATCAGGGAGGCTGAAGTTGGGTTCTAAGCCACACAATCATTCCCCTTTCTGTCCCTCCTTCCTCTAAGTACCTTTCTGTGCTCATCTCCTTGAAGGAACACTTTTCAACATTTAAATATGCTTGTCTCTCACAGCTTTAAAGAAAACAAACTACTTCGCCATCTGCCTTCACCCTCATTCAGCTACCATCCTTTTCTCCTCCTGAACTAAGGTTTCTGGCTCTATCACCCCAAAGTTACTGAGGGCTGCTTCCTTAGCCACACTGTCCTCAATTTAATTGTCAATAACACTCTGGTCTCACCAATGAGCTACTGAGCTGTGTCTCCATCTGCTCCCTGGACACGGTCCTACCCCCTGGCAGTCTCACAGACGCTTAGGCCTGAATACAATCTCATGTGACCTTGTCTTTTCTCCCAATCTTGCATCTCTTTCAGGGCCCCTGGATAGGGAAATGGTAACTACCACCAAAACCTAACTGCTGCCCACTCTGTCCTCAGAAACAAATGTTGCAAGGAATGGTGGTACATGGTTACAGAACCAGGACTCAGGAGGCTGAGGTAGAAGCACTGACAGTTTGGGGCCAACCTGGGTTACGGAGAGAATTCAAGGACAGCCTGTGGCTAAACAGCAAGCTACCGTCTCAGAAAGAAAGGAGCTGGGAGTGGTGGCCCTAACCTATTAGCTCCACACCTGGGAGTCAGAGGCAGGAGGAGTATTAAGAGTTCAAGGGCAGCCTGGGCTACATAGACCGTGTCTTGATAGAAGGTTGTGGGGCCACGGCAGGGGGAGGGGAGACTGGATGGATGGCTCAGCAGTTAAGAGCACTGGATTCTTTTCCAGAGAACCTGGGTTCCATTCCCAGTATTACAGGGCAGCTCACAGCCCTCCAGTTCCGGGAGATCTGACGCCCTCTCCTGGCCTCTGTGGTGCACAGACATACATGCAGGCAAAACACCCATACACATATATATATATTTTTTTAATCTCAAAAATTTTTTAAAAGAAAAAGAAGAGAGAATCTAGTGTGGTAGGGACACCTTTAATCCCAGCCCCGGGAGCTGGAGAAAGGAGAGTCAGGAGTTCTAGGGCCTGCTTCTAACTGTGTGGTTTCATGTCTATGGAAAGTTCTCTTCCCCAGCCTAATTCTCAACTGCCCTAATGCCATCAGCTCCTCAGACAAGGTCCACCCCAGATGTCTTAGTCTTTTGTGATCACACCCCCCCCCACACACACACACACACACCCTGTTAGTTAGATCAGGGTATAACTACTTGTTAGCCAAAATGGAAGGCATGTCTGGCTCCCGGGGGCAGATACCTTCATCCTGGCCTTGACTCGAGACTCCACATTGTCATATTTGGGTGAACGCCACAGTGCCTTCAGGGGCTTAGGCTGGCCCTGCTCCCGCCTGCGTTCCTGATCTTGGAAGCGCCTCTGAATCTCTCTGATCCGCTTCAAGTTTTCCTTCTCATGGTCTTTTGGATCCTTCCCTGGGGGGAAAATGTTGCTAGGGACAGCCCTACAAATGGCCGTGCAAACAAGATCACACGTAGACTCACACCCTACCCTTTGCAGAAAGACTTCCCAGACAATCTGGTAGATGTCTAGTATATGTGAGGCCCTGGGTTCAATCTCCAACATCACACACAAAAAAGTTTAAATACGACCAAGTCCTCTCCGTGTAAGTTAAACTCCATATACACAGCACCATTACCACTTCATTCGCTTACACGGTATTCCTTTTGGTTATCTTCTGCATTTTACAGTGAAATATACCATTAATCATCTTGTACATTATACTCATGTCATGTCTTTTGTTTATTGCCTCCAACTTTTGAAGCCTGTTGTTTGTTTGTTTGTTTGTTTGTTTAATAGCTGTGAGGCTTCGCACAACGTAGACGCTAAGTAAGCAATGTCCCCTCAAGGTGTGGACGCTTGAAGCTAGGGCTTCCTGCAGGACGAACTCTCATCCTGCCAGGAAGTAGTGCGTTTCGCCCTATGCTAGAGAAACGAAGACCCGGAAAAGCACATTAATTGCCTGGGCCCAAGGCAATCAAGACACATCCTATTTTAATCTCTGCTTTTGACCTCCGAATGTCTCAATACCCCTTCTGCAAAGACTTACTCTTAGGAGAGACCCCTGAACCAAGGGAGATGGCCCCCAGTTGCAGCAGCACGTCGCCCACGCCTCGCTGGCCACGCGCCAGGATCTCTCGGGCTTCCGGCCTGATGCGGGGCCCACGAAGCGGACTGGAGTCCAGGTCTTGACCTGAAGTCAGCAGGTCCAGCTTCAGCGTGTTTCCTTCCAGGCGTCCTTGGGCTGAGGAGCAGGACGAGGTGCAAAGCCGTGCTCAGTGGCGGGGTGGGGCATTCGCACCGCCGCGAGACCCCACAACTCACCCGAGGCCGGTCGGCGGTAGTACTCCGGGCAGAGCGTGGGGTCTGGAGGGATGGGTCCAGAGATGCGGGACGGGCCCTCGCACATGATCCTACTGCAGTCCTGCAACCGTGCACCAAGGCCTGGTGCGCGGTGCAACGCCAACCCCTAACTCCTATCCGGGGATTCCACCCTCCCCCGAGCCCTGCAGCCCCCACCCCTCGACTCCCGCCTGTCCCCTAGGCTCAACCTGCACCGCCTCCCCGCGACCGGATCCTAGCCTAGTGCCCAGAGGGGTTCGCAGTCCTTCCCCCGCAACGCCCCGGTGGGGCCTCTTACTGAAGCAGTTTTACCGCCAACTGTTGCAAGCCGGCGGGAGTTGCTGTTGCTTGGCAACAAATGGCTTTCTGAGGTCAGGGGTCAAATGACTGAGGCGTAAAGCCTTCTGGGGTTTGTAGTTCCATTTGAAGATCGCGTTACCAGTCTCGGGTCTCCCCTACCAACCCTGAGTACACCAGTCCAACCCTCCGCTGGGCCCACCGTCCTCTCCTAGCGACCGTCGAGGGATGCATTGATTCTGCACAGCCATGGCCTCAGCAGGGGCCAAGAGGCAGCCAGAAACCCAGAATGGGGCTGAAGTAGGGTCAGCCCAGATTGCAGAGATCCCTGAGGTGACTCAGGCATTTCAAAGTGGAGGGGTGGGGCAAGAGCAGTGGTACTCCAACCCTCTGCCAGGCCAAGCCCTGCAAGTAGAGGGACCTACGCTGGTAGCCTTCATGTCTTATTTTGTGGCCAAACTGTGCTTTGAATGGCTGATCCCTACAGTACTTTACCTGGCCATTAGCTACTAATCACCTCTGTGTATCTTCCAGTGTCCAGGAACAGGAGAAAATTGTCAGGTGCCAGCACATGAGGCCTGCAGAACTCCAGGAGACCCGTGTCCAGTAGGACACAGCTTGATAGCAGAGCTCCAGGAAGAAGGCACAAGCCTGGGAGAGGAAGTGCTCAATCCAGGGGTGGAAGCAGGAGAAGACAGAGGACCCAAGCCTACATCATCCATCGTGAGGCCCAGTCATGGGCCCAAGAGAAAGCCTATCAAGTGAGAGGGCTTTCAGAGGGAAGGGCTGGGGAGGTGGGTCTCACACACGAAGATGCCTAACTCCTGATTCCTTCAAGGCAGAGATCCTTGTCTTCTGCTACTACCACCACTCCCAACTTCTGCTTCTCTAGAACAGGGCTGTAAGGGGAAACATTCTATATGTTTATCTGGAGCTTCCTGGTCTTGTAGGGGATTGAGTTTCCTTGAGTGCTCTAAGCTCTAAGCCTCTATTGGGCTTAAAGTTCCACTGACCAATAAAGGGACAGCTAAGGAGCCCTGGGGTTGGTGGACAGCCAGGGCTAAACCCTAGGCTCAAGACCCAGGAACCAAAGACTGAAGCCTGCCTCTTTCAGGCCTCTTGTCCCAAGTTTGGGTACCCCAGCCCTCCCAGGGCCAAGCTACCATGCCCATCCTAGGGCTGAAGCTGAACTGCCACCAGGGCTACCACTGCAGAAGGAGGAGCCAGAGGGCAGCCACAGTGAGGCCTCACTGTCTGCTAAACAGCACAAAAAAGCCAAGAAACGCAAGAGCGTAGTGGCTCCCGCGGCCCCAGCCGTGGCCAGCACATCGGCACCCACAGAGACCTTGGGGCTGGAGCGTGAGTGGCAATCCTGGGCTTTCCTTGTTTTCCTTGTCTTTGGGGTCTGGCATGGCACAGCCTGGTGCTCCAGCCTTTGCCTTGCCTTGGGTTCTTGTAGGAAAAGCCCAGCGCCTTCGGCCACTGTACCAGTATATCAACTATTGCAACCCTGAGCTGAACCAGGCGGGGGATGGAGACAAGGAGATGGAAGTAGAACCTGAGTTGGACTTAACCCTTGTTCCTGAGGAGGCCGGTGTGGAACAGCTGCAGCTGCAGGCCTTGCTGCCTGTGGCAGGTGAGCTGGGCTTAGGCCTTGCCTTGCCCTGCCCTAACACACTAGTGCCATTCCCTAATGTGCCACTCACCCACACCCTCCCTTCTCTGGGAGAGGAGGCTGTAGAGGAGCCTGGAGGTGTGTCCAGTCTCCGGGTGAGTGGCAGCCTCAAGGCTGAGGTGGATAAGACAACCCAAGTGGATATTGACAAGATGTTGAGTGTCTGTGCTGCTCCTCTTGTGCCCCCTCTCTCCCCTCAGTACAAGTGACCCATCTGCCCACTGGGAATGTCCCTCCTCTAGGCCTGAACTGTGGCTGTAAGCCTAGGCCACCAGGTAGAGGAAGTACCTTAGTCTTTGTATCTGGGAACTTGTGCTCACTGAAAATAAACATTTCCCCCTTTTAAGACTGTGATTCCTCTAATATGATGCCTGACTTGGGAAAGAGGCGAGGGAGAAGGAGGAAAGATTCACCCATGCAGCTTGTGAGGGCTGACTGGTCATTTGGATCGGCAGGAACCTTGACAAATGACAGATCTGCCTGGGAGTGGGTGACGTTGTGTGAGAAAACTTCTCTAGGGTGGGTGCAACACTCACATCCGCTCTCCCCTGACAGAGAGCCCAGGACAAAGTGCATTTACCACCCCAGTCCAACTTGGTGAAACAATGACTTTTAGTGGGTTTACTTACAGGAGCAGAAATGAAGACATCTGCTTTACCAAAGCCCACCTTAACATGAGTGACAACAGGTGGGACCCTGGAACACAGTGCGTACCCTAAAGGTAGCTAAACACCTTGAAAATCATCCTTTCCAGGGATCTCAGTTGGGTTTAACCTCTTGCAGGCAGCTTGGCTGGATTCTGCTTTGCCCAGGCCCCAAGTCTTCCCTCCAGCCCAGCTTCCTTCTGTCTGAGAGGGAGTTTATTGTTTACTATGGCAAGGAGGTGCCTAGAGAATCTGCTCAGTTTCTGGGAATCCCTTAAGCTATTTTGAGTTGTTTACTTTCTGTTTAAGGAGCTTCCTGCAGGAGGAAACTGCTACGTAACAGAGATAGGTAGACATGTTGCCCAGCTCTGTGTAGTGTCTTGGTGTCTGACTGAGGGTCATACGGCCTAATGGTAAGAGATGAATTAAAGGTGAGGGATAGGAACTATGACCGAAGGAAGAAGAGTATTAGGAAAACATTGTTTGGTCCTACTGCCTGACTCTTGAAGAAGGGTCTACATTTGTCCTGACTTCAAAAGGATCAAACCTGAGATCTCCCTCTGAGGTGGCAAAATTCATTTGTCTGTCCCAAGATTGGCAGTTTTATAAAGCTTATTACTAACCAGGTGTATACCTGTGGCAGGTGAGCTGGGCCTTGCTTTGCCCTTGCGTTTGGGAGATAAAGGCAGGTGGACAATGAGTTAAAGGCCAGCCTCATTTGCATAGTTAATTCAAGGCCCCTGTGTATGCTACCGGAGACCCTACCTTTAAAGAAAAGGGGAAAGGGAGCCAGGCTTGGTGATGTACACCTTTAATCCTAGGACTAAGAGGCAGAAGCAGGTGAATCTCTTGAGTTTGAGGCCAGCCTGATCTATAAGAGTAAATTCCAGGAGCCAGGGATACACAGAGAGACCCTGTCTCAAAAGAAAAAAAAAAAAAAAAGAGATGGGGGAGGGGGAGAGAGAGAGAGAGAGAGGAGAGAAGAGAAGAGAAAGCCGGGCAAGATGGCACATGCCTGTAATCCCAGCACTCTGGAAGATGGAGGCAGCTGGATCTCTTGTGAGTTCGAGGCAAGACTGGTCTACAAAGTGAGTTCCAGGACAGCCAAGGCTACACAGAGAAACCCGTTTAAAAAAAAAAAAAGAAAGAAGGAAGATGGGAAAGGAAGGAGAGAGAGAGAAAGGGCTGCAGAGATGGCTCTGGTTAGCAACACTTGCTAGGCTGGGTGGCGGCAGCACACTTTACACCCAGCAGGTGGGTCTCTGAGTTTGAGGACAGTCCGGGCTACACAGAGAAACCCTGTCTGTCTTGGGGGAGAGAAAAAAAAAAAAAAAAAAAAAAAAAAACCTTGCCACTTTTGCAGAGGACCCAGGTTCAATTCCCAACACCCACATGGCGGCTCACTCCTGTCTACCCCCTGCCCCAGTGGATCCAACACCCTCTTCTGGCCTCTGCCTGCACCAGGCACACACTGCAGTGTACAGACAGACATACATGCGGGCAAACACTCACACATACTTTTTAAAAAATGCTGTCCACTCATTGTCCTAGCACAGCCAGACTACGCTTTGCCCACACATAGCCTGGCGTTGAGTGGTGGTGACAGCGAATGCGTTTCTTGGAGCTGTCAGGCGCCCTCACCGGATGACTGCTGCCTCTGGCCCCACAGACAGCCCTCTGGAAGGAGCACATGAGTGAGGAATATTATGGAGCCTAGACTGCTGCTCCTCCCGCATGTCCTTCAAACACTTCGACATGGAGTTTTCCACATGAACTGCATTTCTTCCCTATAAGCAAGCTAAGATCTGACCAGTGAATCTACCCTCTCAACTGAAGCGGGTCAGCATCTGTGCCAGGACCTCAGACCTCTCTGGGGAGGACCCTCAATGGTTCCCCCTTCCTGTGGGGTCTGGTCTCACAGATTCACACAGTAATCCTGCCGCACACGGAGCACCTGCACTCCTGCTGATGTCACTCTCCCTCTAGCACCTTGCTCTTCGTACCTCAGCTGCCTTGACACTCCTCAGTGGCTTCGTGTAACTCCCTGATTAACCAGGCCGTAATTTGCTCTCATTGTATGCATGGGGTTTCCCCGCCTAAGATGCCATCGTTCCTTCATCCGTCTACCTGTGTAAATAGGTAGTAAATACACGACCTTGATCCATACACCATGACCCCCGACCCCACACTCATTCATGCACTCCTGTACACACACCCTCCTTCTTCGCAGTCAAGAAGCACCAGTGTTGCTAGGTAGGGTCACACCTACCTGGGGGGAAGATACAGAGGCTGACAGGTCTGAATCACAACAGCTAAAGCCATCTAAAGCCCACTACCTCATTCGGGGCCTCTAGAATTCTAGCCCAGCATGATTATTGGGTAGGAAGGAGGTGGACAGATGTAGGTGACAGAATGGGCACAGTCGCTTTCCCAGCATCGTTCCAGGCTGCTCCCTCCACTGGACGTTTTCCAAGATGGTTTCTGGCCCATAGCAAGGTCACTGACAAGCCATGACGGCAGGACATTTCTCCCTCCCTCTGCCTACAGTAATGATTCCATTACCCCAGCCGACACTCCATATCGGCCAGGCAGACAGGATCCTGCCTGCAGAGAGATGATCACGGATGATTCGGGATGTTTCCGAAGGGGAGATGACTGAGTTTGACCTCTTCATTTTATGACTGAGGAAGTATGTGCCTGTGGAGATAGGGCTTTAGAGTAGACCCTGGGGTCCTGTCCCACCCGGAATTCTACACTATCTGTGGACCAAGGGACTCTGTCTGTGGCATGACCCAGGCATACCAACATTTGCTCTGTTTTTCACAGCTGGAGGTGTAGGGATCTAGTACGGAGAAGCTCATGTTTACACTTGGAAAACAATTCCTGAGACCTAGTCCCGTAGGCTTGTCTTAGCAGGGTGCATGATGCTCCCAAAAGAATAAATCCTTACTATGGTTGGACACTCCTGTAAGAGTACAGATGGGTGGCTGCCACTTTACCCTAGGAGAAGCAGTGCCCAGATAGCCATTCCTGGGGGAGAGCCTTTCAGGCCCAATGTAAGCCAGAGACAAAGCTGTCCTGGTGTGGAAGATGCCAACAGAAGGCTGCTCAGTGTAGTGGAAGCAGAGGACATAACTAGCAGGGACTCAGGCTGGACGAGTATGAAGCTGATGAGAGTTAAGTGGTAGGAACGAGTTAAGCCCTACTGTAGCCTAGGCTGAGGATAAAATATGGCGTGTCTTTTTGTTGTTGTTTTGTTTTTGGTTGAGACAGGGTCTCTCTGTATAACAGCTCTGGCTGTCCTGGAACTCACTCTGTAGACCAGGCTAGCCTCAAACTCACAAACTCACAAAGACCCGCCTGCCTCTGTCTCTCGAGTGCCACCACTGCCGGGATAATATGTTGTGTCTTATGCCAAGAACCATATCTTAATTGCCTTGTGAAATAGTACCAAAAAAAAAAAAATCGCCTAGTCCTTTCTGTGTATCTGCTTCTGTAAACATGCTTGGTTTTTAAAATTGAGAAAAGCTTTTGCTAGAAGTCTGTAATCATGCAGACTAACATGTAAAGCACACCAATCAGGAAAATGGCCAGAAGGTGACACTGTGCATGGAATACACTGGGCGTGGTGGTACATGCCTGTGATCCCGGTATTCAGGGAGGCAGAGGCAGGCGGATCTCTGTGAACTCAAGGCCAGCCTGGTCTACAAAATAGAGTCCAGGACAGCCAAGGCTACACAGAGAAACTCTGTCTCAACCCCCCCCCCCCCCACCAAAAAAAAAAAAGTACGTGAGACAACGGATCAGGGTCTGACCACTTTTGAGGATTGGCTTGATTTAGGTCATCAGCAGATACAGTAAAGCTAAGTTCTCCATCTCTCCATGTGCAGATTGGTGGTGTTTTGTTTGTTTGGAATTTTTTTTTGGGGGGGGAGGCTGCTTCTCTCACAGCCTGACAAGGTTGAGGGGTTGCTTATGAAGCACAAACAAGTTGGGGTGAAATGGCCAGAGAGGTAGAAATCAGTCTAGAGTCATCATTGTCCGGGTGAGTACAAAGCCTAGATTTGCTTGTAGGTCGAAGGCTTGTAACAGGTATTTTGGAAGTTTTCTTCTGGCTAGGCTCTCAAAGCGGAGAGCTAAGTCAGAAGAAACCTTTCCCTAGAAGCATATAGTCTTGGGAGCTGCTGCTGCCTTCTTCCAGGAGGGGGTGCTGCAGGACAAGCCTGGAACTTGTTTGGCTCAGTCACTCCTGGGCTTTTAGCCACAGGCATGTGCCATAAAGCTCAACTCTCTTCATTTCCTCTAACTGCAAGTTTTTATGCCAGAGAGATGGAAAGGTGTCAGGGGTCTGGATCTAGACTCTGAGAGGTGCTCTCAAAGACCCTGTGTCTCCATAAAAGTATCCCTGCCCCATGTCCCTTACAAGGGCAGCTGGAGCTGAGCAGAACAGTACAGAGACGAGGGCAGTCTTGTTAGCTTCCTACCTGAGGGTAGCCACTGTGCAGTGCCTTCCTCCTCAGGTCAGGCTGAACCCTGCTGCAGAAGGGACCTTGTCTAGGCGTCTGAGAGAAGATTCCCAAGTGCTGCAATAAGGGTGGTTTTAGAGTCAGAGGTTAAGAGTCTTGACCAAGTAACTTTGCTTTTCTAAATAATGGGCATAGATCTTATTTTGCTGTGCAGTCCTGACTGACCTGGAATTCTCCATGTAGACCAGGCTGGCCTTGAACTTGCAGCAGTCTCCCTGTTTCTGCCTCTCCAGTGCTGGGATTTCAGGTGTACAGTACCGTGCTCAGCTCCAGTGGGCATATTAACAGTACCTCTCAGAAGTTAGAAATGACAGGAAATAAATAATCTGCACGAAGTGGTTTACTGTGGGGGCCCAGCATGGCAAGAGCACCCCACCCTTAGTTTACCTCACAGAGACAGTGCTTGAAATCAGGACACCACAGGGAAACGGCCTGATGATTTATTTCTACAAGTGGTGCCAAGAGGAAGGGGGAGGCCTCCCCTGGCCTTTTTGGCAGGGAGCCCAAGATGAGGAGGAGGAAAACTGAAGTTCACTGAAGCTTCACAATCCAGTAGACTGGCAAAGGAAACAAAGGGGGCAGATGCGTCCTTCAACCCCACACCTCGGGCCTGTCCCTGTGTACAACAGCCAGTTAGGCATGGCTGCTGGCTAGCCAGCTGACTCAAATACTGCCAGCTAAACCTGCACCAAAGGGTGGCACGGGCCCCTTCCTCCTTAAGCTCCTCCCCTGAGGAGGAGCCACACCGTGGCTGCAAGGATAGAAGCCTAGGGCTGCAGATGACTCGGCAGTTAAAACTGCTTACTGCTTGGGCAGAGGATCTAGGTTCAGTTCCCAGCACCCACCTCAGGTAGCTCATAACTTCCTGCTCCAGGGAATCTGATGCCATCTTCAGACCTCTTTGGGCACCAGAACTCACGTGCTCTTGCCCACAACACACATATAAATAACAACAAAAAAACCCAAAATGCTTTCATGATGTCCAGCCTAGGGGTCCCAGGCTCTCCTCCTGTCTTCTTAGAACAGCAGGTTGCACAGCAGCCTAATAGGGTACCCTCTCTGCTGAGGATATGTGGTGAACTTCTGAGAGCTGGGCATAAGCTAAGCCATTAGCTCAGAGCTGCCATGTAGCCCATGAGGAAAGGAAAGTAACAGCCAATCTACAGCAATAAACAAGCCTTCCATTATTAAACCCAACCCCAAACAAACGACACACACCATGATGTCACTTTTTTTTCCATTTACTGACATTTCTCAGATGTTCTACAGTCCCCCTTTGTCTCCTCTCTGCCAAGTCAGGGGCCCTCCTCCCTAGAGTATGTGTAATACAGAAATCTTTTCTGTAGGAAGGGCCTGTTCACGTGGGAGGGCGGGTGAAGATCCCTAAGGGATGACCTGTTGTCCTCACCAGTCCTGAGATGCCCTGGTTCAAGATAGGCAAGGTTTTCTGCCATCTCCCCTTAGGATTCAACCAAGCTGGTCTTTATTGGGCTTTCTCATCCTGTCAGATCACAAATCGGGCTGAACAGCACACAGACTGATCTTATACTGGCCCTGCCCACTGGGAGAACCGCAAGGGGCCAGGTGACAGCCCTCTCCTGCACACACTGCTAGCCTACAATATGGCAGCAGGAGTGGCTGCTGCCCTGCAAGTCTGAGGAGTCAATCATGGACAGATGGGCTTTTTCCTTGGCCACCTTCAGTTGGCGCCTAGCCCTGGCCCAGGCTGATTTATTAAACAAAAGACACTGTCTCTGCTATAGCAATCACAGCTCCCAGTTCCCTCCCTGGTTCCTCTGCCCGTGGGAGGAACCTCGTGTGTGGCTCACAGGTTGTTCCGCTGAAGTGCTTCACACAGGTTCTGGTTAGCATCTGGCTCCTCCGTCAGCATCTCCACAGTCTCCCACTCCCCAGAGCGGCTGGATCTCTTAATGGCATCCACCACGCTCTGCATATATAGTCCGTCCTCAAATGAGGCTGCCATAGAGACGGGGGTGCGATCCCAGGTACGGCGATCCCCCTGCCCCTGGAAGGATTGGCGCAAGGCCTGCACCATATAGACCATACCCTTCAAGTAAAGCAATGGGACATCCTGGGGACCCTGCTCCGGAAGCCCCGCACCCACGGCCAGTGAGTCTCTCAGCAGCAGCTCCTCCTGTGCGGCAGAGTTCTTCTGCCCATAGAGGTCAGCTCCCCGGGCAACAAGGCGCCCTGCTGAGCCCACCACCATGACCTCATGCACGAAGGCACCCGGCATGTTGAAGTTGAGTGTCACTGTGCTGCACACCCCCCCACCCATGAGCATCTGGAAAAAACAGAAGTCGTCACTGGTGACATGCCGGATGCCACGGATGGTGGCGTTCTGCCTCACAAAGGTCTTGAGTAGCCCGTGCACCTTCTCGGCTTTCCGGCCAGTCAGGTGGGTCAACAGGTCCACAATATAGGTACCCATGGTGTGCAGGCCCCCACCACCCATGAGCTCATCACATATCCAGCCATAGCTGGGGCTGAGAAGACTCCCGGAGTAGATGCGGGCATCGCAGATCATCACTGCGCCCACATAGTGCTCTGCGATCAGTTGTTTCATGCGCACAAAAGCAGGCAAAAAGCGCAGCACGTTCCCCACCAGGCTCATCAGCTGCGGGTAGTAGCGAGACGCCGTCACCATCCGGAAGGCGTCCACTGATGTCGCTGCCTTCTCACATACCACATTCTTCCCGATTCCTAGGAACAAAAGACAATGGGAAATCTTCACAGCTCCTTGGATGGGGAGAAACCATTTTTTTTTTAATTTTTTTTTTTTTTTTAGACAAGTTTCTCTATGCAGTTTTGGCTGTCCAAGAACTCCTTCTGTAGACCAGGGTAGCCTTGAATTCACAGAGATCGACTTGCCT
>NW_026596034.1:22115427-22120977 GCF_907164565.1 Psammomys obesus
ACACACACACACACACACACACACACAGCCCAGGAATGTCTCTTACAGAAACAGGTGATCGGGAACAGAGGGAAGAGACCGAGAATATACTGAAAAGGTCTCAGTGACTGGAGGGGTAAGCCCTTTGTTGGAGTGGCGGTGGGTACTGGGAATGGCAAGGACCAAGGGAGGATTCACAGGGGAGGTGCTGGGGTTAATGGAGCAGGGACAAAGGGCATACGGTGTGTGTGTGTGTGTGTGTGTGTGTGTGTGTGTGTGTGACATATGACAAGACTTTAAGACAGGGAAGGGCTAAGGGGATTGCTAACATCCTGGGCATATGCCAGGACACAGAGCCAGAGAGATTATGTGGTACTTAAAGCAGTATGGGGAAGTAGACAGTCTTCACTCACTCCCAAAAAGTTCAAGGTAGCGGTGAGATCCAAAACAGGGTTCTGGAAATGCCTTTCCTCAAATCACTGAGACACCTCATAACATGGCACTTTCCAAAAGATTTGGTGTCTGTGTGGTGTATGCAAGTGTATATGTTTGGATGTGCACATGTGCATGTGAAGATGGTCATATAATACATGTACACAGAGGCCAGAGGCCAAAGTCAGGGTCTTTATTTAATACTTTCCACTTTTTTTTCCTCTTTTGAGACATGATCTCTATCTGTAGACACAGCTGGCCTTGAACACCGAGAGATCCTCCTGTCTCTGCCTCCTCAGATCTGGGATTTCTGGCAACTGCTGCTCTGCCCTGCTTTATGTGGGTGCTGGGGACCCCAGATCAGGTCCTTATGGCAAGCACTTTACTGAGTCATCTCCCCATCCCCTCATTTCCCACTTTCACTACATCCTGTAGACTTAGTCTTCAAGCTGCACCCAGAATCTCAGTAGATCTAACCGCCACTTTCCTTATCCAGGTTATTACTGTTTGCCTAGATTATACCAACAGTTCTTTCTTAGAAGATGAGAGGCAAGAGGATCTGGAGTTCGAGGCCAGACTCAGTTACACAGCTAGTTTGAGGCGGTACCTTAAAAACAAGAATAGCAGTCAGGCAAGGTGGCATATGCCTGTAATCCCAGCACTCTGGAAAGTGGAGGCAGGCAGATGTCAGTGAGCTCAAGGCCAGCTCGGTCTACAAAGTTAAGTGCAGGACAGCCAAGACTATTCAGAGAAACCCTATCTCAAACAAACAAACAAAACAACAAACAAACAGTACCCCATTCCGCAGAGTCACTTAATTGGTCTCTGCTTCTACTGACACCCTTCAGTTTTTCCTGTTTGGATTTGTCATAGCTTGTATCCTGACATTCTCTAAAGGTCTATGTGTTAAAGGTTTGGTCCCGGACACCTGGAGCTACTGGGAAGGGAAACCTTTGAAAGGAAGCAAGGCCACTGGGTTTTGTGCCCTTGAATGGGACACGGAGTTCCTGACCAGTTCACTGAGTTCTCTTTGCTCCCCTGCTGTCATGAAGCACATAGCTTTGCTCCTAAACCGGATAGGGTAGCTCACACCTGCAATCAAGCAACTGGAGGTTGAAACAGGATGGCTATGAGCTCGAGACTGGCCAAGGCTACACAGTGAGAGCCTGTTTCTAACCGACACACAGAGCAGTCTTATCCCACCACATGCTCTATGCCTTTCTGTTCTACCTCACAAGGGTCCAGAAACGACACAGCCACTACCATGGCTAAAAGGCTAAAACCTCAAGCACAGCAAACCTTTCCTCTTGAGATACCGCTGCCCACTGCCTCGGGAGTGCTGGGATTATGGTGTGACACTATGCCCAGCAAGCCTTTCCTTTCCTTTGTATATATCAAATATTTTGTTCCAGTGATGGAAATTACCATAAAACTTAAGATGGCTCAGATAACGTCTCCCAAAAAAACCTTCCATGGATTCATATCTCATTCTGAATAAACACCAATAAATGCATGGTAGCACATGCCTATAATTCCAGCAGCTGGGAGGCAGGGACAAGAGGACTGTGAGTGGGAGGCCAGCCTTGACTATACCAAAAGACCTTGTTTCAGAAAGAATTAGGGCCAGTGAGAATTAGGCTCAGTGGGGACTGGCGGGAAGTGCTTCCTGTGCAAGCCCGATGACCTCCCTACAATCCCCAAATTCTATGGTAGAAAGAACTGACTCCACAAAGTTGTCTGTTGAGGCCCCTACCATGTACTCCGTGGCATCTGCGCACATACACATACACACATTCCCTACATACACATATATAATAATAAAATTTCAAAGTAAAAACTTGCCTGGCCTATAAATTCAGTTCCAGCCTGGAAATTTAAAAAGATTCAGTCTCAGAGTAAAAAGAGGAGATATGAGAGTACAGCCTGGCTTTTGCCCAGCATGCATGAGGCCCTGCGGTCAATCCCCAGGCAGTGAAAAAAAAACATAAAATCCTATTAGTGGTCTACTAATAGGACCTTGATTTCTGACCAGAGACCCTTCCAAAATTTCCCTTTAGCTCTTATCCCCTACCATGGTCCCCCCTCTGCTCACCCTGTACTGGCTGCTGATTGGAGATGGTGTAGCTGTGTTTAAGAGCCCGGTGGTCAGGGAGAGGCGGTGATGATTAGCACCGAAGAACTGACAGTGATAGTCAGGGAAGCCTG
This sequence comes from Psammomys obesus, assembly GCF_907164565.1. Lineage (NCBI taxonomy): Eukaryota > Metazoa > Chordata > Mammalia > Rodentia > Muridae > Psammomys > Psammomys obesus. Next base: position 22,118,044 of record NW_026596034.1, read on the forward strand.
GAGAGGGACCACCTAAAGCTCCTGATTCTAATGGAAGACCATCTTGAACAGTGTGTGCCCCCTCCAGACCAACCTCCTCGCTCCATAGGTGCTGCCTGGTTGGAGAGGCAACCTCCAAACCTTGATGGCCCTCTCGTGGGCCCTTACTGTACGTCTCCTTTAGGTGTGCACACCTGTAAGCATGCTGGGGCTCATCCCTTTGGCCTCCTTTCTGAGTATCTTCAGGTGAGACAAAGGCTGGGGTGCAGGTGACTTCTGGAGGTTAGCTACAGGGCCCAGCTCGTCCTGATGGATGGAGTCTGTCCTCACAGGCTAGGCATAGCCATCTTTTGTCACAAACACTGGTTCCCACTGACTATAAATCTCATAGCAACAACAACAACAACAACAAAAGAAACTGTAAGAATGAGCAATATCTCCCATGACGGATGGGTCTCCAGTCAGCCAAATGGCCAGGAAGTGCCAGCTATGAGTGGTAAAACTTAAGCACGGGAGGCCAGAAATTTCTATTATCAAGAATTTTTTTCCCTTCATGCTGAGTGGCCTGCAGCTCTTGTCCACCTCTCCGAGTTTTATTTTTACTGCAAAATGAGCCAATCCACTATACAGGGAATATGGCTAAATTAACTGAGGCAGAATAGGTCAGGTGCCTGACTAGGCACAGCTGTCAGTGGTTCACTTTTGCCATCATCACAGAGAGGATGAATGCATGCTGAGAGCTTCCTATAACTCAGTCTCTAAGAGTCACACAAATGCTACCATTTCCAGGCAAACAGTTTCCATGTTTGATATTTTGAAATGTTTTTTTTTTTCTTCTTTTCAAGGAGCAGAGGTTCAGATAGCGTCTTACTCTACAGGCCAGGCTACCTTCAAACTTTTAATATGATCTTTATTATATTAGGACTGTTCCCGAGGCCTCTCACAGAAGTGGGCCCTGAGCAGCTCTTTGGAAGCTCCCGCCCTCAACAGTAGCTTTCAGCAATCCTGGCAGCTCCTCACTTCCTACCCCTGTCCCAGCTACCCCGACCTTCAAGAAGGGAACATTCTCACCAACACATATGCGAATCTCAGGCCTGAACCCTCAGGATGATGAACCTTAGTGCTATAGAAAGGAACACATGTAGAGCATGACATCAGTGCGTCACTTCAGGTTAGGATACCCTTCGATCTCCTGCTCTCCTGATAACTGAAGCTTCACAACAGGCACTGGCAGGATGACAAGAGAATAGCTAGCTCACTGTCACACATCAGGGCAGGGAACAACATGCCCGAGGCTTTTGCATAGTGTCCTTGCAGGAGGGAAAGGGGTCCCCGGCTGCTATTACTACTGCCTCTGGAGGCTCTCCAATGCTCCCCCACATTTGCAATTTCTGGATGAGGGACAGGAGGATCTAAATACTAGGGGTGATTGCCATTTGGCTGTTAAACACACGTGGCTGACCAGTGAGCTATAATTAGGTTCTCAGACACAAAACACACTGAGGGTTGCAGTTCTGACACCTAGAAGCTTCCTGTTAAACTAACACACTGCTCAGCTTGTGACAGACACTCAAGGGTGGAGACTGAAGGGATTCTGGAGAAGGAAAGAAAACCCCATTTTCAGCAATGCCCAGTAGATGAGCTTTTGAACACAGGACCCAGGGATCCTATCAGCATGGAAACCACAAGTATTCCACCATAATCAGGCTCCTGCAGGCTAACCATGCAAATTTCACCTTTTGTTAGACCTGGTTGTCTTGAAACACATGCTTATACAAGTTTATTCAGCTTTCCTTCCAGGAAGTCGAGACATTATTGAATGAAAACTGCTACTTGCTTCCTGGCAGCAGAAGACAGGGACCCCGAGAGCTCTGTAAATTCTTCAGTGCTGGGGTTGAACCCAGGGTCTCAGTATCCCAAGTACATCCTCCAACCCTGAGCTTTACTCCCAGTCCCTAGTACTCCTTACCTCAGGTTTTCTGGAGGGTAAGCATGTTTCAAGCTGCAAGCCTCTCACTAGTTACAGCTCCCCTAACAAGGCCCGCAGGAGCTGCTCCAGGCCTCCTCAGAACACTTCTCTGTTCCTCAGTAACACACCACAGGAAGTGGGCTTCACAGGCTGGGCTCAGGACACCTGCATTTTCCTGGCCTGGGAGCAAATGATTTGTACAGTGGACACGGAGCTTAAAAAAGGGCTTCACTAACTCATCTCCTGTTTAATAAAATCCAGGGAGAAACACTAACAAAAACTTTTTTCATTATTATTGTGTGTGTTTGCACATGATATTGTGTGTATGTGGGTGTGTGTGCCTTGCTGCGTGTGTGGAGGCCAGAGGACAACTCTGTGGAGTGGCTTCTCTCCTTTCACCTTTATGTGAGTTCTAGGGAGCGGACTGACAAGCTTGCATGGCAGGCCTCTCCCCACTGAGCTAGTTCAGTGGCGCCCACTTTCTTTTTATAGTTAAAAAGGTTTTATGGTGCTGGAGAGATAGATGACTTAGTGGTCAGGAGCACTTGCTTCTCTTGCAGAGGACTCGGGTTCAGTTCCCAGCACCTACATGGTGGCTCACAACCATTTATAACCCCAGTTCCAGGGGATTCAACTCATTCTTCTGGCCTCCTCAGACACCAAGCATGCATGTGGTGCTCATACATACATTCATACTCATGAGCATAAATATTTTTTTTTTGAGACAAAGTCTCTCTATGTAGCCCTGGCTGTCCTGAAAATCACTATATAGACCAGGCTAGCTTCAAACTCACAGACATCTGCTTGTCTCTGCCACCCAAGTGTTGGGATTAAAGGTGTGTGCCACTAGCCCACACCTGGCCTTACTACTAGAAATCTGAGTTTGAAAACCAGCAGAGCAAGCCAGGGACAAAAAGAAAGAAAGAAGGTGGGGGGGAGAGGAAGGAAGGAAGGAAGGAAGGAAGGAAGGAAGGAAGGAAGGAAGG